>NC_137151.1:57366172-57494288 GCF_951394435.1 Stenella coeruleoalba | reverse complement strand
ATTTTGGAGACAAGTGGGGAAATGCTAATATGGACTGGAGTATTAGATGATATTAGAGAGGTTATTATAATTTTCTTAAGTGATAGTGGGTTGAGGTTAATAGAAAAATGTCCTTAGTTTTAGAAGAAGTGTATTGGAGAATTTGAAGCCTTTGTTTTTCAGAATCAGGAAACAACTCACAAGGAAAGGAGTTCAAAAGAAGACATTCAATACAGGTAGCTGGTTAAGAAGGTGTTGGAAGAGTTGAAAGGGCAAAGGACAAGGGGTTGACTTAGAGATTCACAAAAGAAGTCACTGCCAATTCAAAGGTGGTGTTACCAGAGCCCAGGAGCCAGGGCTGTCCCTGTGGGAATTGGCAGGGGCTCCCCAGGGAAAGCCTGGACCATGGAGAAAGGAGCTGCTTGACAAAAATAAACAAAGACACCACCAAAGATACTTCCCAAAGTACAGGGAGGGTGGTAGAAATATCCTGTCTTCGCCTCACTTCTTACCCGCCAATCTCCAGCCACTGCTTCTCATTGGCCAAAACCTAAGTATTACCCAGTTGTGAGGGAGTCTGGGAAATGTAGTTTTCAGGTACCAAGTCCCTGAAATACAGAGCAATGCAGAGGAAGAACAAGAAATAGATGAAATAGACAAATGACTGGCCCAGGAGAGAATTGTCATGATGCTTGCTACCTATTTTCAAATAGTTCAGAAAACAAAATATATAGATATAAATACAAATAAAGCAAATATAATAAAGTGTTGAATTTAGGTGGTATATGGCTGTTTATTATACTATTCTTTCACTTTTTTTCTGTAATTTTGAAATTTTTCAGAATAAGAAGTTAGTGAAAAATCCATTTTAATACTTTGAAAGAAATACAAGGTCATGGCCAAGGGAATGGAGAGAAGAAATACTCAAAAGGAACTTGACAAATTTTCTCATTAAATTCTTATAACCAATATGGAAAAATGTGGGCCAGAGCAACATTTATCATTTTCTTCCACCACTACACATCTGAGAGTTGAGTTTTCTACTTCCCACTCGCCCAAGGACATATCCACTATTATTCCCATGCCAGTTATAACACCTTACCTTATTTATCATACTCAAGCAAGTTTGATAAAATGGAAGTGAATGAGAGTGACTTTAATTTGATGATAATCTTTAATCTGCTGTTTATTTTTAAAGAAATAAATTAGTTTTGAAAACCTTACAGTGGATTGCAACACACCAGTATATTGCGACATTAGCACTGAGAAAGCTTCAGCTAGAAAAGTGGCATAATTATAAAGACACATACATGGTTGAACGCTTCTATCCAAAGTTGTTGGTTCATGGATAGATGTCAGCCTGGAGGATGGCTCTGCATGATGCACCAGAGGGTCTGTCTTAGTGTGGCCCTGTCTAGTTTTACATTTTTAACAGTATCTTGGATGAGAATTAGAAAACAAGCTGATTATAACTGCTGATGACATAAAACCTAGGGTGCGAGCTCATGATCCAGAAAGACCTGATCAATCAGAGCGATGAACCAATATAAATTGACATCTAGTAGATATATGTGACCAATCTTCTACTTGAAACCAGAAGAGCCAACTGATGGCGAGATGTTTTCTGTATACTGTATAATCGGAGAGTTTGTGTTCATTCTCTGGTGTTGTCACTAATGACCTGTATAAACTTGAGCAAGTTACTTCCTGTCTCCTGAACTGCCTTAGTTTCTGCATCAGTAAATGGGAAGAGTAATACCAACTCATAGTAGCTTAAGTGAATTAATATATGTAAAACAGTTGAATAGTCCCTGGCACAGAGCAACAGAAACGATGTTAGTTGTTTTTAGTGACGTGTGTGTGGGAGTGCTGGTAGCAATATTACCTAGTAAATAGCTACGAAAATGATTTAGTGGTTGATATTACATTCAACAGATTGCAGTTGTGGGACAGAGTTGCCAAAGTTGTCCATGTCATTTAAGGCTTTATTTAATTAGAATCCTACTGTCTGAAATGAGGCTGATGAAAGTCCTGATTGACCCTGCTTTGTTCAGATGGAAACTGGAGTAAGGCGTTGAGATCGGGTGCCATGGCCACAAACTATCATAAACAAATTCGTGTCTGCTCAACACAGAACTGGAATGTAGGAACTGCTGACAGAGTTGGAGGTGTCAATATGTCTTTAGAAATTTAAAGAGCTGTGGAATAGAATTTTGAACTCATTTTGCATGTCCCCCATTGATCTCTCTAGAACCAGTGATTAAAATTACCATGACACAGATTCTGAGTCCACATAATGAAAACCCTCCTCGTGAACAGAGACATGGGGAGCTGCTTTGGGGTATGCTATGTTTCCTGTCTCTGCAATGATAAGGCATTATACATCAGGGTGACACCCTGGGAAGGGTGGAATGGGATTCAAACCCCAGATGGGTGATTGGATTAGGTGTTTTGTGAGACTGACCCCGAGAAATCCTGAGATTTTTATCCAGTGCAATCTGAGGATTCTAGATTTGTTTTTAATTGCATACTTAACTGCTTCCCAAACTGCTGCCTCTTAAGCTCTTATTGGGTTTTTTTAGGCAGTAGGCCAAAGGTCTGTACTTTTTTTTTTCCCGACACCAAATAGGTTAAATACTCAGTGTGCTCATTTTTAGGAAATGAAGTTGAAATGATTAAACAGGAAATATGCACTTAGCTCCTACCCTTAGCTGCCTCAAGACAAAATCAATTCCATTTCACATGGAATGCTATTGGAGAACTGTTTAGAAATATGTTGATATGAAAGAAATATTGAAGGTGACTACAGCAGGGACAGGAAATGAGAAACTTACAGATATCTTTAATACTAAAAGGCACTCTGTCTTTCCTCTCCTCAAAACCTTGAAGAAATCTTTAAGACGCTTTGCTCATTTAAGGCATAAATATGTTGTTGCTAAAAGCCAATGGCACCTGGGTAAAGAATCAAAGTTTTCTATACCAGTTCCTCTACAGAAATTCAGAAATTTGAATTCTGAAGATGTCCAAGTTACTCACCAGAACTGACCCCATTAATAAGCAATGGGAGAGGGAAAAAAAAGAAGAAGAAAAATCTTGCCAGTTCTGGCACCTTTACGTGAACAAGCTAATACCCTGCGTGGCCTCAGTTTTCAATCCATAAGCACTCTGTTTAAGCCTGAGAAGTAGCGTTCTCACATTATATGGAGCAGTGCCTCGTTTCTTTCTCAATAACTGGCTCCGCTGCTTGGCAAAGGGAACGTATTCCAACTCTGTCAGTGCAGTTGAGAGGTTTACACCAAATAATATGAGTTTTTCAAGTGGCACCCAGGCTTATGGGTGTTACTAAATAACCATAAAGTATGGTCAGTCACTGACCTCCAATCAAAGATAAAGATGGAAGCCTGAAATCTCAGTTGAATATGTTATATATTTACCCTGTGTTAGGTCTTACGTTTTACTCACAGGAAAAAAAGTTAAATAAATATTTTAGAGGGTTACCTTGAGGGGAGGGGATATTTTTTAATCTCGAAGTTTTATCAGACTATTCTTTCCAGATTTTACAACACAGAATAACACAGCTTCCAGAAATCAGTAAACCAATAAATAAAATTGAAGCCTGCAAAACTTTGTCTTGTAGCAGTTTAAAAATACGATGTTCTCTCATCAGAATTTGGATCCAGGGCTCACATGTTTCACCTCCATATCCAAAACTTTTTAGTTCAACACATCCTGGACCAGATATCTCAGATTCCTGATTAGAAAGTATCTATGCCTTCTAAGGGTATGGGCTGTATTGTTTTGTTTTGTTTCACTAGGAATTCCATCAGAGGTGAGGTGGAAACAGTCCAAAACAAAAATACAAGCAGTATTAACAGAAATAAGATACTTTATATCACCAAGTGGATCTACTTTTTAGAATTTTTGTTTTTCTGAATAAAGTCACACACAATCCTAAGAAGTAAGTAGTGACCAGGATCTATTACAGCAAATAATTTTGCTATTGCATTATTTCAAATAGGGAAAATTTTGGAAACAGGTAAGTGAACAGCAATAAAGAAATTCATCTAAATCATTTTTATCAAGTGTATGTAATAACATCAAAAATTTTAGAGGCCACCTTGAAAACCCTTACCACCTCTTGAAAACCCTTTATCAAGTGTATGTAATAACATTAAAAATTTTAGAGGCCACCTTGAAAACCCTTACCACCTCTTAGCTTAAACCTTAAGGCAATAACACTGAGAAATTCTGAAACGGGTGGTTAACAACTTCAACCTTTGCTTTATCTATTAATGCATCAGCAGGTTTCTTTGATGGTAAATTATGAATGTAGACAAAGTGCAGGGCACGATGAAGAAAAAGCCTTCCAAAAAGGACATTTTTCTATCCCCAGAAAACCTTGCCAATAAAGTGCTAGTGAATAGTGAAAATTTTGCCTTCTTTTAATTTACCCTAGGTTTCCCTGTAAATATCACCACCCCCAAAGTTTTTAAAAATATTTGATAGAGAACAACTTATAATTCCCCAAAGTGACCATCCATAGATTTAAAACAGCCTACTCTTCTAGAGAAAAGAAGGGTCCTTATTTACCTCGGTTCTTTGTAATTTGCAAGAGTAGACACTCAATAAGTGCTTATGGAATAAATCAATGAAAAAACAAATGAATAAAAGAATATATGGGAGAAAAGTGAAAATACTAAATCATGAGAGGCTTAAAAAAACTGAATTTTCAAAAAGAAGAATCTTGCAGATGACCGTAATGATTAATAAAGGCAAAGAGCTATCAAAGTCCCACATCATTTTATTTCATAGGTTTTCCGACTTCCCTTAAGTATATGCCTAACAAGCAAATACTCCCGTGTGTATAGTTGTTATGCAAAATCCTTACTTACAAGTTGCATAACCATAGAAAAGAAAATCTCTTGGAGACTCAATTTCTTCATCTGCTAAGTGGGAATGGCAAGTGTAATAAAGTTAAGTGATTCCTATTCATAAACCAGTTAGAAATGGGCCTGGCATACAGAAAGCATTTAATAATTATTAGTTAAATTTTTGATTATTATCTTCATCATCCTCAATGGATTCATTAGATGCAGAGAAAGTAATAATAAATTACTTTCAAAAGATTTTAAAAATCAGATATTTTGTAAAAATGAGTTTAATTTATGTTAAACTCAAGTGCATAATAATGGGAAAGGGATGTAAAATTTTCCTCTCCTTAAGGGCAGAGTCCATGCAGCATTTCGCTTTATATGTCCAGCTGCATGTTACAAACTCGCTTATAGTCACAGGTCTGTGGCACTCAAGAACTGTTTGTGAAATGTATGAAAGAATCAATGCATAACAGAACAAATTCTCCCCTGCCTTGCGCTTACCTCACCAACTCATGTGAGCTGTTCATGTGGATTTACTTTTATATACCTTTTTTAAACAACTTCAAGAATTTCAGTTCCACAGAAGAGAGCTGAGTCAGTTTTCTTGGCAGTGATGAGAAAAGGGGAATATGAGAGCTAGAATTAGAAGAGGAAGGTAATGTACATGGCAGAACTGGAATAGAGAGTTTTGCCATGAGGTTTTTTGCAGAGAAGAAGAAAAGAGTGTGGAGAGAAAGTAGACCTCACGTTTGGAGTTGCACAGGCGTGTCTGAAAGGAAAGCAAGAATGAGATACCACTAAAGGCAACGACAGACTTCATGAGCTTGGGCATGAATAAAGACTCTTGTCAAACTCACTGAACCTTCTTATCCACCACACAGCTCAAATCTTTTAATCCATCTTCTTGGCAATGCTATTGAAGAGGCACTGTTAGCCTCATTCGAAAGTGAAGACGCTGAGTCATAGAAAGGTTTAAAATCCGTCGAGGTCACAGGTAGCAAATGGCAAAGACAGGATTTGAACCCAGGCAAGATGACTCCAGGGACTGTGTGCTTAAATACTGTACGATACTGTCCTCATGGCTAAATCTATATAACTCTCTGTACTGGGGCAGGGTATGAAATAGACTCAGTTGGCTATGTCATAAAGGTTAAATAAAAGGCAAATAAAGGTTTTTATACCCCGACATTTCTAGTTATTCTTTACCTCTGGGCCCGGAATGAGGAGAAAATAAAAACTGAGTCAAAAATTAGGAAGACATGGATTATTTGAAAGAAAGATGAGGAACAGGAAAGAAAAAGAAAAGGAGGAGAGGAAGCCTCTTTGTATAAAGGTTGTTCACAACAAAGACAAATTTAATAAGCATCTTATTGAAACATTAAAGGAGGAAGATTCTAAAGATTTCCCTAAAATAGCTTAAGGCAGTGAATGGAAATCAATTACACACTACTCAGTTTACACCCTGTAGCTGTTGTTTTCATCTGCCCGTGATGCATACTTCTCTTCTGAAAAGAACTCCCTGCTTTTCCTTTGAGAAATCATCTTCCTCGCCTCTCAGGGCAAATTTTGGTGGGAATGACTCCACACCCAGCATGGACCCATGATCCAGATCTGGCCACTAATAGTTCTGCATCCCTCTGATCAGTGTGTATGGGGAGTTTATCAGCCACGGGATTCATTGTTAGCACTGGGAAAAGGAGGTATTCTCCCTAGGCATTGCCAAACTGATGTGCCCTGGACTTGGTAGTGGCCATCTTTTTGCGCTACTGGCAAGGTCTACCTGAAATGAAAACAATGCAGGGGACAGACAAATGGAGAGGGACACAGATTCCTGAAGGTCTCACGTGTGCCCCTGATCCAAAGGAGACTACCAACTTGACTTTTCAATTACATAGGCCAATTTTTAAGTTACGTCAGTTTGACTTGGCCTTCCACTACTTACAGCAGACAGAATTCAAACTAAAACACTAGCATGAGGCATGTTAAATGCCCAATGATAGTCTCTTTACTTAGTCAGATATCTTTAACTTTTAATTTTATGTTCACAGAAAGAAATGTGTAAAAGAATAGTTTCATATAGGACTTTAATCTCCAACTTCTTTATTCCTTTAAGTTCTAAAATTTCTTGCCTATGAATTTTCCTTCCATGGTGTTTTTAGGAACCTAAGCCTCACAGATGAGCTAGACTATCAGATAGCATATTACATACCTACTCATACAGCTGTTTTATTAAGATGTTATTAATAAATGCAAAAGGTCAAAGATTTTATTAAGAACTTTATATTATAGAATTCCTTAAGCACTGCATTAGATTATTTAGGAAATTTCTTTTTTGAAAAATTAACATACCCAATGGAAATCTGAAATTAAGGAATGCAAGGAGAACATTGGCCCTCAAATTTTAATATGCATAAGAATCACCTAGGAAGCTTGATGTATTGAAGATTCCAGGTCCCATTAATTTATTTTTGGCTGCGTTGGGTCTTCGTTGCTGCACGCGGGCTTTCTCTAGTTGGGGCGAGCAGAGCCACTCTTCATTGCGGTCCATGGGCTTCCCACTGAGGTGGCCTCTCTTGCTGTGGAGCATGGGCTCTAGGCACGTGGGCTTCAGCAGTTGTGACTCGTGGGCTCTAGAGCACAGGCTCAGTAGTTGTGGCACACGGGCTTAGTTGCTCCGCGGCATGTGGGATCTTCCCAGACCAGGGCTCGAACCCGTGTCCCCTGCCTTGGCAAGCAGATTCTTAACCACTGTGCCACCAGGGAAGTCCCTCTTGAGGTGATTCTGATGTAAGTAGTTTCAGACCAGCCTTGAGGAAGTCTTGAAGTTCTCATTGAGTTTCAGCGAAGATGCTAGTTTATAAATTATGGATCTGTGTCTCCAAAGACAGTCAAGGATCTTTAAGGATAAACCTGAAAATTTTCCTAATTATACTTCCTTATAGTCTGGTCA
This sequence comes from Stenella coeruleoalba, assembly GCF_951394435.1. Taxonomy (NCBI): domain Eukaryota; kingdom Metazoa; phylum Chordata; class Mammalia; order Artiodactyla; family Delphinidae; genus Stenella; species Stenella coeruleoalba. The sequence continues at coordinate 57,486,485 of NC_137151.1, read as the reverse complement.
ACATTAAATGACATGATGCATATAAAGGACTTCATAAAGTCAACATATGCTGAGAGCAATTATTTTTAACATCCTTATTATAATGGAACTAAAAGACAACAGACTTAATGATCTTGATATATTAAAAGTCCAGCTCTCTTCTCTATCTAAAAGCAGTAAGGTTCAAGAAGGTTAAATACTGTGCTGGTTTTTAAGCTTTTGTCTCTCAGTTCCAAACCTGGAATCTCTGGAATCAGAGGAAAATACATACCACATTTGTGGGTGCATCTCTGATCCATTTACCAAATAACTTGTAAGGCTACAAAGTTTGAACGGGTTCAGGCTAAGAACAGGCTCTGCAACAAGTCCAGTCTGCAGTGCAAACTGCTCTGTTTCTTGGACTTTAGAAGAAAAGACTCATAAACTCGTTTCACCCAACATCACCCGAGCAAAAGCCTCCAGACACCAAAAGTCTCTGGTTGCCTCTCACTTCTTTGCATATTTTTGCCTTTAACTCTTAGTTATCTTCTTCTTTCTTAGTTGGTTTAAGCCTCTAAATAGTTCACAGTCATCTCTGCCCTTTAATCACAGTACTCCTAAGGTCCTCATCCATCATGGTCACTAGATACAGGACTGATTATTCAGACACTGGCAAAGTTGAGTGATCTGTATGCAAATTAAGGGGAAATGCCACTTGATTATTTAAGGAAGATCCAAATAGGTTATGAGACACGCCTTCATGGCTCAGATTTGTAAGACTAGTATTTTGGTTTTGAAGTAGCATGCAAACTTTAGTAATAATCATTTTATAAATATTTGTCTGTGTTGCAGATGCCAAAGGTATGATCTCCAGATTCTTAATTGTTGCTGTACAGCTGCTGTCATGCACGCAATTCAACAAGTGATCATCCAACAAAGAGAACAAGGAGGCCTGGTGATTAAAGAGATGAAAACAACTACCATTGAAAACGCAATATATGATAATAACCTCTCAATGAACAGTGCAGATCTGGACTAATCACATCCCCAGAAGATAACAGTCCATCTTTCAGAAAGGGAGTCTAATGAAGTGGAAAGAAAAAAAAAAAGAATAAAAGCCCAGATGGTAGCTGTGAGGAAGTTTCTGAAATTTGAAGCAGAGACCATGATTTGAAAAACTGTACCAGGACTCACAAAACAGATAAACTATCCTAGACTATAACATGTAAGACTGGGACTTCCTTGGTGGCGCAGTGGTTAAGAATCCACCTGCCAATGCAGGGGACACGGGTTCGATCCCTGGTCTGGGAAGATCCCACATGCTGCAGAGCAAATAAGCCCATGCACCACAACTACTGAGCCTGAGCTCTAGAGCCTGTGAGCCACAACTACTGAGCCCACACGCCACAACTACTGAAGCCCAGGTGCCTAGAGCCTGTGCTCTGCAACAAGAGAAGCCACCACAATGAGAAGCATACGCACCGCAACGAAGAGTAGCCCCACTCGCCGCAACTAGAGAAAGCCTGCTTGCAGAAACGAAGGACCAGTGCAGCCAAAAAATAAATTAAAGTTTTTTTTTAAATATGTAAGACAAGCAATCTAAACTCATACTGTTTAACACAGCTCATTTAGAATCCTATGTTCCAAGATAAGACCACTGATGAACTGATGCCATGGTAACTGCATGGACTCCTGTGTTAAAGACATGACCACTGACTGTCCCAACAAGTTGACTGCTTTACAAATTCTGACCAGCCCCTGACAAGACCATTCTGTGGCTAACTACAGCTCCCTAGACCCTATAAAATTTCCTTGATTTACCAATCGTGACACATCCCATGGTTCCTAATGTGTGTATTCACCCTTGAAGAAACAAGCTAATAAACATAACTTTGTGTTGCTGGTGATCTAGTGGGATATAACCCCATCACCCAGAAATGGCTGGTCTGATAGAACAGTAGAATGATGTGCTGAAGATTTAGTTACCACATCAGTTCCTGAAATATTTCATTTCTCCTTTACCGGCTACAGTATAAGCTTTGCTTCAGTGACCAATATGGTTGCTGTTTCTCCCAGAGCCAGATCAGATGGGTCCAAGAATCATCAAGGGGTATAAGTGGGAGTGGCTTCTTTCAATATTATAGCTGCTCAGAGATTATTTGATTCCTATTCTCCCAATTTTGAATTCTGCACTTTTGGAGGTCTTAGAGGAATGCCTCCACCAAGGGACACAACAATGATTCCACTGAATTGGAAGTCTGAGAATACTACATGGCCATTTTGAGTTCCTCACGCTACTGTATCAACAGCCAAAGAAAAAGGTCACTTATTGACTGGAGTGATTGATTCTAATTACCAAGAGGAAGTTAAGTTGGTGCTACACAATGGGGATGGAAGGACAATGTATGGAACCCAGATATTCTTTCAGGTGCCTCCTTGTATTTCCATTTGCAATAGGAAAAGTTTTTGGAAAACTGTAACAATGAAGAAAAGCTTGACCATTAAAGATTCAGACACTTTAAGAATGAAGATTTGTTTACCCCACCAAGTAAAGAACTTGGGACAGTCGAAGTACTGTCTGAGAGCAAAGAAAACATGAAATGTTTAGTAGGAAAAGGAAGTTATAATAGCACTTGTGAAACAAGGACTATAAAAACCATGTGTATTTTCTTCCTTGCTTGTTACATGAATATAAATAAATATATAATATTTTACATGATCTATTATTGTACATTATTTTATTATCTTTTGTATTATTTATTATATAATATATTGTGTATTATAATATATATACTTGCACATATTAACAAATTTCTTTTTTCCTTTCTCCTCTTTATTTTGAAAAGATTATTGACAGTGATTAGCTTTAGAATATTAGTATGGGACTGGGAATTAATTTAAGGAGTAATCAATATCAGCTAGAGATGGATACCTTGATATTCCCCATAATAAATATTAAATATGTTAGGATATTATTTAATTTGGCTATTGTGACTTTATATCTCTCCCTTTTGAGGAGAAAGTCAAAACGACTTCTTTTGTATAGGGGTAGTTGCATATATTTGTTATTGTTGTTGTATGGACATTCAAATATGTTTAGAAGGTTTTAAATGGTTGCTGAATAGCCCAGAATTTGGACTGTGCCCACTTTTCAGCTCTCACTTCTCAGCTCCAAACCCACCCTTCTATACTCTGCTTTGGAATCCTGTTGATAAAAATCTGCAAGCTGTATTCTCCTTTGCCAGCTGGCTCTTTGGTAGGTTCTATTAATAGAGGGCACTAGAGGGAAACAGGAAAGCTAAAGGAGGAAGAAAGGACTTATTTCCTCCTGTTTGCTTGCCCTTCCTCTCCGTGTTGCCCCAACAGTTGCCCTTCTTCCTGTCAGCAGCAGGTGGTTCTATCTGTCATGTTCTGGCGCTTCCAGAACCAGCCTCATTATACCCCCTCAAACATACCAGCTCCAGACAAGTAGTGCCACTTCTTCAGACTTGAATTTCAACCCCTCAGAGTCTCTATCCAATTTTCTGAGTGCTAATAATTCCAGACTCTTCTCTTTGTTCTTCCAGCCCCAGAGTGGTAGCTCTTCCTAACATTACTACCTCTGCCTCAATGCAGTGTCTTCCTTTTGCTTTTTGCAACCATTCAGCTAAGGTCCTAGATTAAATTTTCTCTGTTAAAATAACTAGCATAGTTTCTTTTAACTGATTGGACACTAAGAGATACAAATATAAACAGCACTGTTGGCTTAAAATGGTATTTAGTAAACAGAGTTCACCTACTTAATTAAGCTGAGAATTCCAATACTAAGAATATTCTACCTTTATAATACAGGTCAACAGGCCCTTATTCAAAGTTTTCAGGGCCAGAAATGTTTCAGGATTCAGAATATTCCAGATTTTAGAAAGGTAATAGTGTATCTATATGTGTACATATGTATATATAAAATTGTGTAATAACTCCAATGGGGTATGGGATACCTCATAACTAAACACTTGAGGGAAAAAATATTCCCTCAAATCATTTTAGGTCAGATTTTGCAACCAAATGAGTTACAAAAAGAACAACAACATCAAAAACAACTTGTGCTTTTTATAACTTTTTAACTTGGAGTTGTGGATAAACTGTTTTGCAATTGTATTAGGTAAAACTACCAAAAGACTAATCAAAGGACCAACTAGAAAAAAAGAAAACTAAGAATGAATTAAAGTGTTTTCAGGAAAACTCTGAGTAAATCTGGTAGGGAAGTGATGTCTGACTTGAACATATAGAGAAATTTCAGAGAAACAAAGAGAAAGCTTTTGAACAGACTGCTCTGGTAGGCTTCAGGAAAATATTGTCCCCAATTACCTGAAAGACAGTGAATCAGTTCTATGGTGAAAGGAAAACCTACTTTGACAGCAAACCATAAGGAGTCTGTATTTGAGACTTGGTTAATGAAGTTGCATGTAAAATTCAGACAGTGCAGTTCTACCAGAGGAATTGTGAAAGCAGTCTGTGGAACACACGTCTTAACGTGCCAATTTGTTATTTGGTTTTTTTATGCATTGCAGTACATAATCAGAAAATGTGTGTGTGTGTGTGTGTGTGTGTGTGTGTGTGTGTGTGTGTGTGTGTGTGTATATACATTGCTCATGATTTAAATATACCAAGCTAACTGCCAGAAGATCCCAAAAAAGAAACAAGTAAAATGATTGCTCTTGGGAAGTGGGAGTGAAGAAACTTGGGAAAGGGGCAGAGGGGTTTCTGGGGGTTTGTGTGTGTGTGTGTGTCTGATATATATATATTTTTAAATATCTTTATTGGAGTATAATTGCTTTACAATGGTGTGTTAGTTTCTGCTGTATAACAAAGTGAATCAGCTGTATGTATACATATATCCCCTCCTTCTTGCATCTCCCTCCCACCCTCCCTATCCCACCCCTCTATGTGGTCACAAAGCACTGAGCTGAGCTCCCTGTGCTATGCGGCTGCTTCCCACTAGCTATCTGTTTTACATTTGGTAGTGTATATATGTCCACGCCACTCTCTCACTTTGTCCTAGCTTACCCTTCCCCCTCCCTGTGTCCTCAAGTCCATTCTCTATGTCTGTGTCTTTATTCCTATCCTGCCCCTAGGTTCTTCAGAACCATTTTTTTTTTTAGCTTCCATATATATGCGTTAGCATACGGTATTTGTTCTTCTCTTTCTGACTTCACCCTGTGTGACAGACTCTAAGTCCATCCACCTCACTACAAATAACTCAGTTTTGTTTCTTTTTATGGCTGAGTAATATTCCATTGTATATATGTGCCACATCTTCTTTATCCATTCATCTGTCGATGGACGCTTAGGTTGCTTCCATGTCTGGGCTATTGTAAATAGTGCTGTAATGAACATTGTGGTACATGACTGTTTTTGAATCATGGTTTTCTCAGGGTATATGCCCAGTAGTGGGATTGCTGGGTTGTATGGTAGTTCTATTTTTAGTTTATTAAGGAACTTCCATGCTGTTTTCCATAGTGGCTGTATCAATTTACATTCCCACCAACAGTGCAAGAGCCAGAGGGGTTTTTACTTAAACTTTTCTTACTTGATTTATAACTAGGTGATTATATTAATTTAATAAAAGACTTTTAATTGCTGCTGTAAAATATATAAACTTAAAATGAAACATGTCTCTGTGAGTTGTAATGAACAAGTCCTTAATTTACAGAAAATAAATACACAGTTTTGTGGTTTCTGAAAAGTGATTTATTTTTTTTAAGATTTTTTTTTATTTTTTAAATTTTTGGTTGCATCCGTTCTTAGTTGCAGCATGCGGGATCTTCACTGAGGCATACGGGATCTTTTGTTGCAGGGTGTGGGCTCTTGTGGCTCGGGGGCTTCTCTCTAGTTGTGGTGTGTGGCCTCCAGGGCATGTGTGCTCTGTAGTTTGTGACACGCAGGCTCTCTAGTTGAGGTGCACGAGCTCAGTAGTTGTGGTGCGTGGGCTTAGTTGTCCCACAGCATGTGGGATTTTAGTTCTCCAACCAGGGATCGAACCCATGTCCCCTGCATTGGTAGGCAGATTCTTTAGCACTGGAGCATCAGGGAAGTCCCCTCTGAAAAGTGATTTAAATTTTGATTTAATAAAATAAATTTAAGTCAAATTGACTCAACTGCTAGCTCTAGATGACCTAATAAAGACATTTTTACCCTTGCTTTCCTCCCTGAAACCAACCTCAACAATAAGAAGAATGATAAAAACAGGGACAAAAACTTCATCTCCAGTGAAGCTAGAAAATAATCACAGCCTCAGACCACAAACTATGAAAACCAGCTGCCAGAAGACAGCAGACTCTGGACCAAATTGAAAGGCGCTGGGAGAAAAGACATCAAACTGACAGATCTTGTGCAGTAGACCAAGTCCCCCAAAGCAGAAGGTGGCTCTGAAGGGCTCCATCAGTGATCCCTTGGCTAGAACAGCAAATTCTTGGAGTTTGCCCAGGAATATTGCTAACAGTAGGGGCTGTGGAGCTGAGTGAGAAACACCAAGACATGACATTTATACAAGAAGTCTGCCTGTGTGATTGGATAGAGAATAATGATAATGAGCAATGGGATTTTGTAGCAGGTGATCACAACACACTTTTATTTATTTTTATAAGCACTTAGTTCTTATACTTGCCAGGGACAGTTCAATGTGTCTTACAAATTTTAACCCGCATAATCCTGATAGGCCTATGAGGTAGGTACTATTATTATCACCATCCCTGTGTTACAAGTGAGGACACTGGGGCACCGAGCAGGTACGTGACTTGTCCAGGGCCACAGCTCGTAAGTGGCAGAGACTGAATTCAAACCTGAGCAGCATGTCCCCTGAATTCATGCTCATAACCATTACACACAAAAAACCTTTGTCGTTATTAAGAAGAAAGTCACCCTGCTCACCCAAGGAGGGTCCAGAAAATGCTGAAGACACTGGGAAGAGACACGTTCACAGGCAGGGCCCTTCACAGAGAGTGCTAGAAAGTTTTCTGAGGCTCTCAGAGGTTCCACGAACTTGAAGACTTCTCAGTGTACTGTTTCCTCAGCTTAGTCCCCTAGGTTGAAACTGCCTGCTGCTTCTACTCACCCTCTGGGTCCCTTTCTTCCAAATTATTGAGGCCAAACCTAGTTATGACCAGACTGTCCTCCTTCAAAGATGAGTAATAATCAGAAACAGAACTGTGAAACCAATGAGAAGGAAAGGAACAAAACAAAGACGACTGATTAGACTGTAGAAAGACATGGAAAGTGAGCAGCTGAAAGAAAAGAAAACCAATACAGAAAATAAGGAGGCGAAAAATGTACAGTTAACAATGCTTAAAATAGAGTCATGGATATGGAGGAAAAGGAAATAGCACACACACACACACACACACACACACACACACACACAGCACATGTCCTGTGTCATACAGGACTGTGAGCCAGGGAGAAATCACACTAAACTAGAGATAATTAATGCCCATAGGTCAGTGTGCTGAGGAAAGAGTTGCCGAAGATTCTAAGATTTCTCAAATTATTGCTACCTCAGCTTAGTCCCCTGGCTCTTCCCTCACATTTCTCCTCAAAAAATAATTTATTCAGGAAGAATTCTCCTCATTTAGAAATCAGTAATTTTCAAAAACAGAATCAGCTTAGAATCTATGCAAAATCTGTACAAAAATAATTCAAGTAAAGAAGCTAACAAAAAACAGATGAAGAACACACACAAATTTTTACCATAGAATGAGCAAAAAAGTTCTCCATTAAATAAATGAGCTTAGAAGAAAACAATGGTCTTCATGCAACACGAAGTCAAAGCAGAAAGCTAAGATTTACTGAATGATTAAGTTCCAGGCAATGAGCAAACGATTTATACTTAAATTATTAAAAAGATATTCTCGGGCTTCCCTGGTGGTGCAGTGGATAAGAATCTACCTGCCAATGCAGGGGACACAGGTTCAGTCCCTGGTCCCGGAAGATCCCACATGCTGCGGATCAACGAAGCCCGTGCGCCACAACTACTGAGCCTGCTCTCTAGAGCCCGCGAGCCACAACTACTGAAGCCCACATGCCTAGAGCCCGTGCTCCGCAACAAGAGAAGCCACCACAATGAGAAGCCCACGCACCGCAACAAAGAGTAGCCCCCGCTCGCTGCAACTAGAGAAAGCCCGCGCACAACAACGAAGACCCAACACAGCCAAAAATAAATTAATTAATTAATTAAATTTTTTAATTAAAAGAAAGATAGTCTTGTGAGCCCCGATGGTAATAATAATAGCAAAATTACCTAGAAGGGTTAAAAAATTTTTAAAGGATAGCTTTGGATTTCTCTACAGCAGTGCTCAACTCTAGAAAACAATGGAGGAATTGCTACAAAGACTAGCAAAATAGCCAGGCAAACCTTCATTCAGGTATAAGAACAGCAGCTATTTTCCAACATGAAAGAATTTAAGAATATAGTTCATCTGAATCTTCTTAAATAAAATTTCGAGAAGAACTTCACTAAACAAGAGATAAATAGAGAAAATGTTGTGAAAGTATTGGCTGTGCTCTTTAAGTTGACTCAAATTTAGGTCTAAGACTAAACAAAGAAGTTACAAAATGAAATGTAAATGTTATGAACCAAGGCAATATAGAAATGATAATATTACTCAGTCTACAAGTTGCTGGGTAGAGATGTAATCAGCTTTCATGGAAAGAGTGCATGGTCAATTATACTGTTTGAAAACCAGTGAAGATTACAGTTAATAGTGATGAAAGATGGAATGTCTTCCCCCTAAGATTGAGAACAAAAGAAGGAAGTCTGCTTTCACCACTCCTGTGCAATATGGTGTTGAATGTTCTAACCAGAGCAATAAAGCAAGGGAAAGAAATTATGAAGCATACAGATTGGAAAGGAAGATGTGAAGCTGTTTTTATTTTCAGTCTACAATACCCCCTCCCCATAATCGGCAAAAAACTGCGAAACATTGATGAAGGAATTCAAAGACATAATAAATGGTTAGATATTCTATGTTCATGGGTCAGCAGATTCAGTACCATTAAGATGTCATTTCTATTTAAATTCATCTGTAGATTCAATGCAATTCCCAATAAAAACCCCTGAAGACATTTTTGTAGATAACAACTGGTTTATTCTAAAATTTATATGAAAAAATCAAAGGTCCTAGAATAGCCAAAATGACTTCAAAAAAGAAACACAAGGTTGAAGGACTCATACTATCTGATTTCAAGACTTATTATGAAGTTATTGTAAGAAAGGATGATATTGGCAAGAGTATACATATACAGATAATAGAACAGAATCAAAAGTCCAGAATTAGAGCCATGTATCTATGGTGAAATTTTGGCAAACCTGCCAAGGTAATTCAACAGAGAAAGGATAGACTTTTCAACAAATGGTGCTGGACAATTGGGCATCCATAGGTTTTAAAAAACGAGCCTTGATCCATATCTCCAATCATATACAATAATTATTTCAAAATGAATCATAGACCTAAATGTAAAACTTAAAACCATAAACCTTGTAGGGACTTCCCTGTGGTTAAGAATAAACCTTGTAGGGACTTCCCAGTGGTTAAGAATCTGCCTGCCAATGCATGAGACAGGGGTTCACACCCTGGTCTAGAAAGATCCCACATGCTGCAGAGCAACTAAGCCCATGCGCCACAATTACTGAGCCTGCACTCTAGAGTCCGCAAGCCATAACTACTGAGCTCACGTGCTGCAACTACCGAAGCCTGCGCACCTAGAGCCCATGCTCCGCAGCAAAAGAAGCCACCGCAAGGAGAAGCCCTCACGCTGCAACGACAGCAACGAAGACTGAACGCAGTCAAAAATAAATAAACAAATAAATAAATAAATTTATTTTAAAAAATAAAACCATAAACCTTCTAGAAAAAATATGAGAAAATCTTTGGAGCTTTGGCTAACAAATATTTCTTACCACACAAAAGGCACGAACCATAAAAGAAAAAATTCGGTAAGGTTGGGGCCATACCTCATACAATATACAAAAATTAACTTGAAATGAAACTTTGACCTAAATGTAAACCTAAAATTATTGACACAGATTCTTTGCTTGACCAAACTTTAGTCAGGCACCTTATCCTAAGCCCATTTGTGCGCTCCTTATAATATTCAGTTTTAGTAATCTATGTCAGCCTAATCACAAGCCCCCACTATCAATATCCAATTACCTACCATGTCTGATCAAGTTCCTTATCCTCCACCATCCCCTCGGTGAGGTGTGATCATCCTAGCTGTCTTCAGCAAGAATTCTGTTAGATCAGTTTAGCTAGACTCCCTCTTACCTCTGACATTTCCTCTTAGTAATTTTCTACCCACTACCCTCACCCTTGCTCCTTGGCTATAAATTCCCAATTGCCCATGCTGCATTTCAGAATTGAACCCAGTTCTATTCTGAGGTCTCTCTTCCCCTCCTGCAATAGTCCTGAATGAAATCTGGTTTTACCTTTTTAACTACTCTCCAGCTATTATTTTTCTTTGACACTATAAAACTTTTAGGGAAGAAAAATCTTTGTGACATCAGGCTAGCAAATATTTCTTAAATAACACACCAAAGTCAAGCCATAAAATAAAAAACAATACAGACTAGTACCCAGAATATACAAAGACTTTCAAAATGCAATAATAAGAAAAAAAACCAATTTTTTTAATGAGAAAATTTGAACAAACACTACCAAAGAAAGATTCAAATGGCAAACAAATATGTGAACATATGTTTAATATTATTAGCCATTGGGAAAATTCAAATTAAAGCCTCAATAATACACCATTACACACCTATTAGAATAGCTAAAATTTTAAAAAGTGACAATACCAAGTGTTGACAATGAAACAAATCAATTGGATCCTCACATGTTTCTGTTGGAAATGTAAAACAATATAGTCGCTTTGGACAACAGTTTGACAGTTTCTTATAAGGTTAAACATATACTCAGCAATTCACTACTAGGTATTTATCGAAGGGAAATGAAAACATATGTCCACACAAATGCCTGTGTGCAAATGTTTAAAGCAGCTTTATTCATAATCCCTAAAAACTAGAAACAACCCAAATGTCTATTGACCTAGGAATGGATAAACATATTGTGACATATCCATACTTGGCAACATGAAAGAAGAAACTACTAACACATGCAACAATGTGGATGAATCTCAACATTATTGTGCTCAGTGAAAGAAGGCAGACACTAAAGATTACATAATGGATTACTCAATTTATGTGACATTCCTGAAAAGCAAAACCATAGGGATAAAAATCCGATCAGTGGTTACCAGACTCGGGATGGAGTAGGGGGTGTATTACAAAGGTCTACAGGGGAACTTTATGACGTGATGGAAATATGGTGTGATGGAAATATTCTACTACGTATTGATTGTCGTGGTGGTTTATATTACTGTATACATTTGTCAAAACTCATAGAACTATACATTTAAAAAGGGTAAATTTTGCTGTATGTAAATGATACCTCAATAAATCTGATGTTCAAAAAGAAACCAATTTATATAATCATGTAAATTATAGGTATAAAGAAAAATTAAAGAAAATTATCTAATTAATTTAAATTAGGAACTGGATGAAAGGTGTGTGGTAGTGGACTTAAACTAGTTTTCTTATTCATAGTCGGGAGGCAATGGGTAGTGTCAAAAGTTGACAAATCCAAAAATGGAAGCTTAAGTATATATTAAAGGTTGTAGAGTCACCACTAAAGGGCTTAAAACACATTATAAACCTGCTGAACTATCAGAAGGAAAATACACATACATGTTTAATTTTAAAAGTATAGATAATTTAGCAACCTAGAAAATAAAGTAATAGCAGAAATTATAAAAAACAAGAGAACTAAGACCAAACATACCTACATAACAATATATGTAAATAGGAGAAAGCCACCTATTGAAAGAAAAAAATTCTCAGATATGTTTAGTTTAGAAAACTAAACAACTATTTGTTGCATGCAAGAGATATATTTAAAGATTAAATACTGGGCACACATATTAGGCAATTACTAAAACAGTAATTACATTATTAATATCAAACCATGTTGAATTCACAGAGAAAAGCATTAGATAAGACAAATAAGTTCATTTTATAATGATAAAAGTGTCAATCTAAATGAAGATCTATTGTGAATCATTAATGTCAAATATCCTGGCATGAAAAATTCTTAAAGGAAATACGGCATAAGATCAAGGAAAAATAGAGAGAAATACAGAAGTAACAAGAAAAATTCACTCATTCTCTTGACCCATGGCAGATCAAGTAAACAGTAAAATGTAAAGATATAAGGTCAAATTCTGTAATTCATAGTCCCTCAAAAATTTTAATCTCTGTAAAGTATATTACACTCTTCACCTTAAAAGCAAAGAATACTCCATCTTTAAGTACCCAAAGTATATTCACAAAAATGTAGTTTATGTTGGACCACAAAATACTCTCAATATATTGCAACAACTAAAAATAGTAGAGATTATATTTTCAAATTACAGTGCAAAGAATGTAGAATTGAATTTTAATAGAAAATAAAATCCCCAACTGCCTAAAAATTAGGACTTTTTAAAAAGTTGACTTAAAGGCAATAGAAAATGAAATTGAAGGATATTTAGAAAATAATATTAATGTAAACACTATACATCAGAATCCAAGTATTATGGCTAAAAGCAATACTTTGAGGAAGAATTCAGAGCCTTAACCAAATTATAAACAAGAAAAAAAGAAAAGAAATGAGTTCATATTTAAAGCAAGAGGTAAGAAAAAAGAGTAAGAAAATAAATGTGAGAAAAGCAGAAAAAAAGAAATCAAACACAAAATCATATATGAATGATATTGAAAGAAAAAATATTAAGAGAATAAACATAAGAATTAGTCACTTGAAAATATCAACAAAATGGATAAAATGGTAGCTTGTCTCATTTTTTAAAGGATGTGTAAGAAAAGCATAAACACGTAAAATTGGTAGTTAGACTGAGTTAAAAGGAAACCAAAATAATTATAAGAAAATGCTTTGCACAAAAGTATGCAAATATACATGAAAATCTAGATAAAATAAATCAGTCTCTAAAGAAATATAAATTACCAAAACTGACCCAAGAAAAGATTTTTTAAAACAAGCAGGCCGGGCTTCCCTGGTGGCGCAGTGGTTGAGAGTCCACCTGCCGATGCAGGGGACGCGGGTTTGTGCCCCGGTCCGGGAAGATCCCACATGCCGCGGAGCTGCTAGGCCTGTGAGCCATGGCCGCTGAGCCTGCGCGTCCGGAGCCTGTGCTCCGCAACGGGAGAGGCCACAACAGTGAGAGACCCACGTACCGCAAAAAAAAAAAAAAAAAAAAAAAAAACAAGCAGGCCAATTACCAGTAAAGAAATTGAGAAGGTTATCAAAGATTAACCCCTCACAAAAGCACCAGGTTCCATCAATCTCACTAATAACTTCATTCAAAACATCTAGGGATACATTATTTCAATCCTAAGTGGGCCCTGAGTGGGGGAAGAATAACACTGACATTGAATCTAACAAATAAAGTGCAAGAAAGGAAACTACAGAACAATATATAATTTATAAACAGTGCAGTAATTCCAAAAAGTATAAGAAAATTAATAGATTAACCCACAGTGATAAAATAGGGTTCCTTCTTTGGATGAAGGGATAGTACAAAACTGGAATATCTATCAAGATATTATTATCACATTTGTAGGTTAATGGGTTAAAGGAGAAATCCTATTTAATCATCTCAATAAATGGTGAGAAGCTATTTTGCAAAGTTGAATGTCCTTCCTTGGTTTAAAAATTATATACACACACACATATACATATATACATGATTATATTATGTACATATATGATTATACATATATATGATTATATACATATATTATATATAACATGATTATATTGTATATATGATTATATATACATTTATACATATATGGTTATATATGTATTATATATACATGTATGATTATGATATACATATATGTGATTGTATATATATGATTTTACTCATATACATACAAACATATATATTTTAAAACTCACATATATTCATATATTCACATATATGTATATGCACATATTGCATACATACATGTATATACATAACCAAAATCTAGCATCATACATAATGAAGAATCATTATAATTATTTCCATTACTGTAAGAAACAAGATGGATAATGACAGCCTGTATGAGCAGAGGGTTGGAGTGGGACATCAAGGGAAGCCCAGTGTCAACTGGTAATAATGAGAACAGTAGCAGAACAGGAAGGGGGACATTTCAGTGCCAGCTGGTACCTATGTCTCTCTCAAGGACAGTGCTGTAATGGGACAGCATAGACAGCCTGGCAGGATCAAGAAATTAGCTTCATACAAGTGACTGGACAAATAAATAAATACTCTAAGGATAATAGGAGACAGGGTACTCACTGATGGACAGAGGGAATACAAATATGGAAAAAATGAAAGTAGAATGAATCCTGTGGTATTGAATTAAAATTGGAGTTATGTGAACTCAGGAACATACGCATGTATAAAGATTTGTCCCTTTATCTCCTGCTGCTCCTACTAAGAATGTCTGGGAGCAGTAATACCCCAATAACTATGAGCATACTTTGCACACAAATCCTGATTTCCAAATCACATTTTCCACTAACAGGAGCCAGGACTTGGAGAAATGGCTAATTTCAGGGCAGGAAATGTACAAGGTGAGCCTAGGCTACACTGCTTTGCCAGAAAGTAACAAAATATTCAAAGAGTGATGGGACATGTCAAAAGGACACAGAATGCAGCTTGAAGGAGCGTCTAATATCCAAATCTCGGACAATTTGAGCATCAAAATAAATAAAGATACAAGTTATTGAATAAAATAAGAGTCCCTCAATCCACGCTGACATAAATAAGTTAATAAATAAATAGGGAGAAGAGAAAAAGCTTTCTTACCCTAGAAAGTCAAAAAATAAATGTAAAATAAATGAAATCATTTGGCAACCATCAGAGCAATAATTCAGGTAAGAAATATCAATGGGTGCTAAAACAGTAGGTGAAAGTAGAATGAAAAAATGGAATATTTACCTGCTCTCAAAAGTGTCTCCTCACAATATATTTACTAATTACAAAGGAAAGAAAAGTAACTTAATAATAGACATATCTAGCAGTCACCTCTTAATTAAGTACTCAAAATTACTTAACCTCATGAGTAATGGTACAAATGGACTTGGTGTATCAGCTGAGAATATGCAGTGAGAACACTGCATCTCTTCTGTGATGTTCCTACGAAAGATGCATAAACTGGGTCTTATCATAAAAAAAAATTGGACAAACCCAAATTGAGGCACATTCTAAAAAAGAAATGCCCTGTAATCTTCACAAATGTCAAAGGCATGGAACTCAAGGATAGATAGAGAAGGTGCTTCAGGTTGAAGGAGACTAGATAGACATGACAGCTATGTAACACACTATCCTGGAATGGATCCTCCTGCTGGAAAGGACGGTAATTATGGTAAGTTGATTTGGTTAAGTGTTGACAATCAGATTCCTTTATGTAAAAGCAGTTTTATTTTTCCCTTAGCAATTAGCAATAATTCGAATTCTCTCATTCCTTCTACGTTTATTAGCTGACACTCTTCCCCTTATCATCTTCTAAAAAGATATGGTAAATGGTAATTCTTTCCCTTTAATTTCAGATATTCAGAGTGAGGATTTAATGTAAAAGTCACCTTCAATGTGACAAATGAGACCTGTGCTCTCTCCTCTCTCTCATGATGAATTAATAACCAGTTACAGTTGATATTCTTTTTAATGCTAAAATTGTCCAAAATTTGGCCAATGGAAGAATCTTCAATCTGGCCCTTACATACTTTTGTCACAAGCCCATTGGGCTTTGAGCATTTCCTCTTGCTTTTTATGACTACAAGCCATCTGAGGGTCTTCCCTGGTGGCGCAGTGGTTGAGAGTCCGCCTGCCGATGCAGGGGACACGGGTCCGTGCCCCGGTCTGGGAAGATCCCACATGTCGCGGAGCGGCTATGCCCGTGAGCCATGGCCGCTGAGCCTGCGCGTCCGGAGCCTGTGCTCTGCAATGGGAGAGGCCACAACAGTGAGAGGCCTGTGTACCGCAAAAAAAAAAAGACATCCTAGGCTCACTTCATACTTTGAATGTCACATGACTAAGAATCAGCTATTTGTCCAAGGAGATGATTGCTTTAATCTCCAAGGTATTTAGAAACCAAGATGAAGATGTTAAGTATACCTGTTACTACTGGGGTGCTGTTGATTCTAGACAAATTCAATGGGTAAAGTTTAATATAAAATCAGGAGTTTTTGTCCAATTCAGATTTAAATGTCAGAGCTCTTTTTCCTTTAACTGCTTTAATTTTCGATTTCTATCTCCTATTGTTTACATTAAAAATCTTGCTTCCTAAAAACATTAACAAATTGTCTTATTTTCTTTACTCTACTATACATATAACAGTTTCAAAATTATAATAATAATATTACTATTAACAGTAAAACCACTGAGTTAAATTTACATTTTCTTTGCTGTTCTATTTGTCTTTAGGCTATCACACTACAAATGTCATCAGGGAAATGCAAATCAAAACTACAATGAGATACCACTTCATACCCACTAGAATGTCTATAATCAAAAAGACAGATAATAACAAGAGCTGGCCAGGATGTGGAGAAATTGTAACCCTCATACATTGCTGGTAGAAATTTAAAACGTTTCAGCCTCTTTGGAAAGCAGTCTCACAGTTCTTCAAATGTTTAAAGTAAGTTTACCATATTACGTAGCAGTTCTACTAGGTATATACCCAAGAGAACATATGAAAACATATGTCCACATAAAAACGGGTACATGTATGTTCATGATAGCCAAAAAGTGGAAACAATCCACTAATGAGTGAATAAATAAATGTATCATAAGGGAATATTATTATTATCATTTTTCAGCAATAAAAAGGAGTGAAGTACTATTATATGCTACAACTTAAATGAACCTCAAAAACATGCTAAATGAAAGAAATCACACAAAAGACCACACATATTGCATGTTTCCATTCATGTGAAATGTCCAGGACAGGCAAATTTACAGAGATAGAAAGTAAGTTAGTGGTTGCCATTCAAAGGGGTGAGGGAACAGAAGAATGCCCAGGGACTGCTAATGGGTACATTTCTTCGGGGGTAATGAAAATGTTCCAAACTTACATTGAGGTAAGTGTTGCACCTATACATTTTATGGTATATGAATTCTATCTCAATAAAGATTTTTTTAAATGAAATTTCCTTATCCTGTTAAAGGATATCCACAAGAATATCAGATAACACCTTATTAAATAGTAAAAGGCTGATTGCTTTTCCTTTATGATCAGGAATCAAAAAAGGATGTTTGCTCAAACTACTTCTTTTCAACATTATAGTGGAGGTCCTAGACAGTGCCATAAGGCAGACAAACAAATGTATAGATGATAGATAGATAGGTAGGTAGATACATAGATACATAGATAAGTAAAGATTGAAAGGGGGGAAATAAAACGGCATAATCCTAAAAATTCTATGAAGTGAAGACTAAAACTAATAAGTGAATTTAGCAAGGTTGCTAAATGCAAAGCAAATATATAAAAATCAAATGTATATCAATACACAACCAATAAGCAATTAGAAAATGAAATTAAAAGAACGATTCCATTTACAATAGCATCCAAAAACATGAATCACCTAGAAATGCACTAACTAAAATAGGTGTAATGTCTGTGCACTGAAAAACGCATAAAGAAATTAAAGATATCTATATAAATGGAGAGATATACTATGTTTCTATATTGAAAGACTCAGTATGGTTAGGATGTCATTTCTACTCAAATTGATCTACAGATTCAGTGCAATGTGAATCAAAATACCAGCAAGTGTTCTGTATAGAAATTGCAAAGATCTAGAAAAGATAGAACAATTTTTAAATAGAACAGAGTTGGAGAACTTATATATCTGATCTCAATACTTATGATAAAGCTAAAGTAATTAAGTCTTACTATAAAGTAAAAGACAGTGTGGTATTGGCATAAGAAGAAAGGTATAAATAATGCAACAGAACTGAGAGGCTAGAAATAGACCCACACCTATATAGTAAATTGATTTTTGACAAACTTGCCAAGGTTACTCAATGTGAAAAGCAAAGCCTTTTCAAAAATGATGCTAGAACTGGATATTCATGTAAACAAAATTCAATCATAATATTTCCTTCACACTATATATACACACACAAAAAAATCTCTAAGTGGACTGTAGACCTAAAAATTAAAGCTAAAATTATAAAACTTTTAGATGAAAACATAAGGAGAATCTTTGCAATATTTTGGTAGGCAAACATTTCTTAGCTAGGACACAAAAACCATTAAACACAAAAGAAAAACTTGATAAACTGAACTTCATTAAACTTAGAACTTTAACTTTTCAAGAGATACCATTAAGAAATGAAAAGGCAAGTCACAGGCTGGGAGAAAATATTTCTTGAATCCAAAATATATAAAGAAAATATATAAAGAAATCTTATTTCTCGATAATAATTTTAAAAGTAATCAATTTTTTAAAAATGAGCAGAAAGGGCTTCCCTGGTGGCGCAGTGGTTGAGAGTCCGCCTGCCAATTCGGGGGACGTGGGTTCGTGCCCCGGTCCGGGAAGATCCCACATGCCGCGGAGCGGCTGGGCCCGTGAGCCATGGCCGCTGAGCCTGCGCGTCCGGAGCCTGTGCTCCGCAATGGGAGAGGCCACAACAGTGAGAGACCCGCGTAGCGCAAAAAAAAAAAAAAAAAAAAAAATGAGCAGAAGATTTGATTAGCCACTTCACAAAAGCAGATATATAAATGACCATCAAGCACGCGAATAGTCAACATCATTAGTTCCAAGGGAAATGCAAATTAGAACTAGAGTGAGATGCTGTGACACATCCAAATTAAAATGGCTGAAATTGAAGACTGAAAGAACTGAAGCACCAACATGTAATTCTCCTATTTTCCTGGCAGGAATGCAAAACGCTACAGCCACTTTGCAAACCCTTTGGCAGTTTCTTATAGAGCGAAACATACACTTACCATATGATCCAGCAATTCAACATCTAAATGTTTACTCACAAAAAATGAAAACATGGGCATGTGAATATATATAAATGCTCCTAGCACGTGGTTATGTCCACTTTGGGTAGAAGACGAAGTGACCCAAGATTAGAATATATATGATTCAGACAGTGACAAAAAGCCTAGTTTTTTGGCCAGAGGCCAAAATATGGTCAAATGGTCAGAGACCTTGAAAATGAAAATTTGAAAGATTTAAGTACAATGCAGTCTAAGGTAGAGGCATGTGGATAGACATGGGAGTGGGCCCAAAATGTGGAGATCTATGTATCAAATAACAGCACCCACCAGAGACCATCCACCAGAGAAGAGACACTAACCAAACGAGTTGACAAAATGACTTGGCCCACTATCAGTCATTGACTACATGGCCCTCCCATCCCCGAAGGACCAGAGATTTGTCCTACCACAAGCAGACACACACTCTAGGTATGGGTTTGCCTTTCCTACCTCTAGGACCCCAACCAGAAACGCCATCTGTAGGATAATCAAACGTTTGGTCCGCCAGCACAGGGTCCCACGCAGACCAAGAGTCCATTTCACAGCAGAGAATTTGTCAATCTTCTAAGGCTATGGGATCCACTGTTTGTATCATATCCTGCATCACCCACAAGGAGCTGGCTTACTGGAAGGATTAGCTGCATAATAGTCTTTCAAAGTCACTCCCGAGTTCATGGTTTGTACCCACAAATCGGGTAGATCCATCCATAAGTCAAGTTCAGGTTATTTCGTCTTCCATCAGCTGGTTGTAGCAAATTCCCGTATGGCCATACGTATGAGCTGAGGTACTTGTCCAGACATGGGGTCTGGGCTTCTGCTCACACAGCCCATTTGTGCGCTCTGGTCCTGCTTGTGTTCGGCCCCAGATGTATCACTGTCATCTCATGTTGCATGGCTCTGAGGCCTGCCTGACCTTATGACTTGGAGGGACTAGCAGAAGTCAGATCCTGAGAGATGGTTCCAAGTGCATGGTCTCTTGGTCAGACACTCCATCTCTACCAGGGCTCAATTTTACCTTCAGTAAGATGACATTTTCAATTATTTCTACTTTTTCATAAAGAAGTTTTACTATGCAGTCTCCAGTGTCTGTTTCTGTGCATTACTGAAACAACATGCACAAAAGTTGAAAAGTGAAGATCAAACAATAGACACATTTTTTAAAGAGTGCTCATTCTCAGAAATCAAAAAATATCAAAATCCTAATCTCACCTTACCTGGAATCATAATCTTGTGCTTTGTTCTTGTTAATTTTGTTCTTGAAATTTAAAATATAGTTTAAGTTCAAATATGACCAAAGATTTCCATTTGGGGGACATGTTTTATGGTTTACATCTTTGTCTCTATTTTATTACGTACATGAGAGGTCCCGTGATTAATACCAGCACTTCGGTGTTTCATTAAAATTGGGGCAAAAATGAAAATAAAATAGTCAACTAACTGCCCGATTCAACTAATTGACAAAAATGGCAAAGCTGCCAAAACTGAACTATTGATTAGCGCCCAGTATACCCACAGAAAAGCTTAATACTTATCAGCTAATGTACGAAACTCTAAATTCAGTATAAAGAAAGGTTGTAGGCATTTAAGCATGTATACATAAAGGTTGTCTAAAAAAATCAAACACAAAAATCTAGTACCACCTATATTAAATTGAATTTAAAATTAAAATTTAAATTGAATTACTACTCTAATAAAAATGGTATAGGACAAGCCATGAAGCCTACACACGAAAAGCCTTTCTAGGGGACAGAGGCTCTGAGTGATTTCTTACACACATGTACTCAGCGCAGTGAATACTGTGGTGCCCCGCACAGATCCCTCAGGCCTCACCACTTCAGTGAGCTGCAGCACTTTTAACTGCTGAGTTCAACCTCATCTCTTGGCCAGAGGGTGCAAACATTGGAGCATGGAAAAATGAACACCCCTCCTCTACTTCCCTCTGAGCAGCCTTCAAACAATAACTGAGATAACAATTCGTTGGGATAATACTGGGACATGTCTTTTATGCCATGTTCCCGGTTTTCCCCATGGGATTAAACTCTAGTCACTGACAGTGCTTGATAATGAGCTCTTTCCTGGCTGCCTTCCCCCCACCCCATCCCAGTTGCCCCCTCCCCAACTACCATTTCCTGCACTTTCCATAGAAACTGTGTGCACTGGAATCCTCCATGCATGTTTTGCATCACTTGACTCCACCACTAACTGGAACAGCAGTTGGGTAATCCGTGACCTCTGAAGTGACCTGTTTTGAGACCTAGAGGAACACTGAATACTGAACAGACTGAAGAACCCAAACAATCTTCTCTCAGGAAGTTTAAATGTGAAATGCTTGGAAAAAGAGTTGATCATAGAAGCAAAAACTCAGAGACACACTGATGTGCAGTAAGATGATAAGAGTCAGAGGCACAAAACATCTTCAACTCTTGTGGGAATCAAGAATCAAGTTTTTTACCTGTGTTGAGGTTTCATGTTATCATGAATGAACCTAGAATTGAAACCAACATCTTCTGCCTTTAATTTATCTATTCAACTCCCAACATTTTCTTTTCTACAAGTCAACAATATCTTATATAAATTTCAAATATATTATTCAAGTGTCATTGTATCCCTAAAAATTTTAATTCTATACTTAATGTTCCAAAGGTTTAATAAAGTAGGTTAATCCTGGTACTTTGTCAATTACCCCAAAACGCCCTAAGCCAAAATTTTCCGTATTTTGAGACTTAAAAAGTATAATCTGGGACTTACCTGGTGGCACAGGGGTTAAGAATCCGCCTGCCAATGCAGGGGACACGGGTTCGAGCCCTTGTCCGAGAAGATCCCACATGCCGTGGAGCAACTAAGCCTGTGCCCCACAACTACTGAGCCTGTTGTGCTCTAGAACCTGTGAGTCACAACTACTGAGCCCGCGTGCCACAACTACTGAAGCCGGCGCACCTAGAGCCCGTGCTCTGCAACAAGAGAAGCCACTGCAATGAGAAGCCTGTGCACCGCATGGAAGGGTAGCCCCCCCTCACCGCAACTAGAGAAAGCCCACGCACAGCAATGAAGACCCAACGCAGCCAAAAAAGAAAAAAAAAAGTATAATCTTCCTCTTCCTCTTGAAGTTTGCTTCTTTCACGTTTCTGTGAGTGTCAGTAAAAAAGTTCTTCAAAATATCAACATGTTGCTTCTGGTTAGAGGAGGTATAACTTACATCTTCCTCTGGAATCATAGCCCAGGTTGTAGCTAAAAAGACACTTCTGCAATGTGGGGCTGAAAGGAGATTTCCAGGATTGTACAAATGTTAAGATGTTTCTTAAAGCAATTTAAAAGGAAATGTACACCACTTTGCAGCCTTTTTGAACCTAATATAGATAACGATAATACATTAGAATTTTTAGGAATGTTTATAGCCTTAACTTGTGTTTTCCATACAGGAACTCACAAGATAAAAAGGACAGATGTTATTAACTTACACCTAAAAGAGAGGAAACAGAGATACAAAATAGTAACTTCAACAAGGTTTGAATGAATTGTTGGTACAGGACCTCAGCCTCCTGGCCTGGTACTCTTCGTCTTCCACAACTGAGGTTGGGTTATCTGTAATCTATTTTATAATTGTCAGTCCCTTTAGGGCAGGTGTCGCATCTTCCAATTTTGTGGCTAAAAACAATGTGATACACATGCAATGCCCCAAATAGACATTCATTTTTGAGAATTTAAAATATTTCTCATAGGCCCAAAATATGTTAAATGTCTTTGAACAAGAAGTGATCCTTGAATCTCACATCAATTTTGATAGAGAGTGAATTTTGATTTTCTAAAGTTAGAAGTAATCCCAAGATGAGTCTCTATTCATATGTTCAATCTATTACTTTCTTTCAAAAACTAGGAAAGCAATCTTTCATTTTGAAAATGAAACAAGGCTTTAAAAATATCTAACTAATTCCAGCAGCATTGTGTCCCATTTTGAACCATAATTCTGTTAGGTTAATGAAGATAATAATAACTAGAAAGTAGTATTTTTAAAGTTATATTAAAGAAATGTGCAACATCATTTATTATAACTATAGTTTAGAGCCAACGTGTTCTATTTGAAACACGAAGTTGAAGTTTTCTTTTGGTACTTTTAAAGATCTAGCATTTTATTTCTATTCCCATTAAACAATGGAGAAGAAGTGGAATGATTTCTATCAGTGCTTCTTTTCAAGGAAAAAGTTTGTGAATTGAAGCAAAAGGCCTCCTCTACTCCTATTTCTTCATACTTATCTCAGGACGGAGACTTCTAGCTGAAGTGTAAGTTAGATGACCTTTATTTGTAGCTAAGCACAGAAGCTTAAGAATCTCCTAATTATACCTTGTGAAACAGTTCCAGAACCAGCTTCCAAGGAAGCTATTGGAGAGTCATTTCAATGACAGGGCAGTGGGAGCCAGCGCTCCCTTGAACAATAGCTGAATCTCCTCATTTCTCATGGAGGATATTGGCAGGTGCCACCGTCTGATATCTAGTCTCCAGATTCTGTAATATTTATTGCTGAGATGCCAGCAATTTAAACTCTTTCCCAGGGCCCAAAGCTCTCCTTTGGTAAAATCCAGATTTCTTCTTATCTTAAATTTAGTCTGCGTATCTTTCTAGGCAGTGTTTCTCACCCTGTCTTCAGCAGATGAAGATTGCTTTCCCTTCCTCACCAAGGTCACCTTTAAAACCCCTGTGGAAATTTTTGCATGTGTTTTAGGTTTGGGCTGTCAAAGCATATTCCTCAGATCACAAATTATTCTTTTTTCCTTCTCCTACACAATTCCTAGAGCTCAGAACAAGCTGCATTTTGAGCTGAGAATTCTTGAATTAACATTGATTTTCAATATGGGCTTAGGATCTTGATAACTGAGAACAAATTCATTTGTGACGGTTATCAGCAACCTCTGACAATATTGTTTCTTGGAAAAGGCTGATGATAGCATATTTATATGTGAATCTGATTCATAAAATTCAGAACTTCTTGCCATGTGTATGTTTGCTTTACTTGAACATTAACTTGCTGGGTTGACAGAAATGAAATCTAAGGAACAAATCCTGGATTACTTAACCAATGGCTCTTGTTCAATTGCAGACACACACAGGAGAGATCAATAAATGAATGAGCAAATAATTACATAATTAGAAGAAGTCACTTAACCTCACCACCCTTTAAGTCCATAATGTATCATAATGAACATTTATATAATAGTGTGTGTTGAACGTTAAGATGCCATTAAGATAGTATCGACAGTGGACATTGGTCATCTCTGTCTGGCATCCACCTCTCCTTCCTATCTTCCTAGTTTTTCTACTGACACCTCGTATTTCAGAAACGAAATGAGCAAGATCTCCTATCCTTCTCCCCATCACAGCCAGGGGATGGGCATATGACTGGCCTCTCCCTGGACTTTTAATGTTGAGTCAGGAATAAAATTATCTTGAGAGAGTTCAAGATTATCTCAAGAGCAGAAGCATATGAGCCAGATAATTCCCACAGCGTGATCTTCATCGTGGCTTCTGTTCCCTAGCTCTCAGACCCTGCTTTGATTCTTGCCCACTCTCTACACCTTGTTCTTAAGCTTTCCATTAATTCTCTGCACCCTGATATCCTTCCTCCCCCTCCCCCTCCCCTTCTTGCTCCTCCTCCTTTCCCTCCTCTTCCTTCTTCCCTCATTAATGAATGTTGAACTTTGTCAAATGCTTTTTCTGCATCTATTGAGATGATCATGTGATTTTTATCCTTCATTCTGTTAATGTGGTGCATTGATTGGTTTGCAGATATTGAGCCATCCTTGAATCTCTGGAATAAATCCCACTTGCTCATGGTGTATGATTCTTTTTATATATTATTGAGTTAAGTTTGCTAATATTTTGTTGAGAATTTTTGTTTCTATATTCATCAGAGATATTGCCTTGTAATTTTCTTCTTTTTTTTTTTTTTTGTAGTGTCTTGGTCTGGTTTTGGTATCAGGGTAATGGTGGCCTCATAGAATAAATTTGGGATTGTTCCCCCCTCTTCAATTTTTTGGAGTGGTTCCAGAAGGATAAATATTAGCTTTTCTTTATTTGTTTGGTAAAATTCCCCTGTGATGCTGTCCAGTACTGGAATTCTGTTTACTGGGAGAATTTCTTATTATAGATTCAATTTCACTACTAGTGATTGGTCTGTTCAGATTATCTATTTCTTTCTGATTCAGTTTTAGGAGAGTGTATGTTTCTGGGAATTTATCCATTTCTACTAAGCTGTCTGATTTATTGGCATGTAACTGTTCATAGTATTCTTTCACAATTTTTTGTGTCTCTGTTATATTTATTGTCTTCTTTCTTTTTTTCATAATGAGCCTGGCTGAAGTCTTATCAATTTTGTTTATCTTTTCAAAAAACTAGCTCTTGGTTTCATTGATCTTTTCTTTTCTTTTTTTTTTTTGTCTCTATTTTATTTATTTCCTTTCTCATCTTTATTATTTCCTTCCTTCTGTTGGCTTTGGGCTTTGTTCTTCTTTTTTCTAACTCCTTTAGATGGTAGGTTAGGTTGTTTGAGATTTTTCTTGTTTCTTGAGGTAGACCTGTATCACTATAAAATTCCCTCCTAGAACTGCTTTTGCTGTATCCCATGGATTTTGGAAAGCTGTGTTTTTATTTTCACTTGTCTTGAGGTCTTTTTCATTTCCTCTTTGATTTTTTTCATGATTCATTGTTTATTTTAATAATATGTTCTTTAGTCTCCACCCCTTGGTCCATTTTAAAGTCAGGTTTATCTTTTT
The DNA here is from genome assembly GCF_951394435.1 of Stenella coeruleoalba. Lineage (NCBI taxonomy): Eukaryota > Metazoa > Chordata > Mammalia > Artiodactyla > Delphinidae > Stenella > Stenella coeruleoalba. Next base: position 57,460,630 of record NC_137151.1, on the reverse strand, counting down.
ATTGTTGAGTATGAGTTCTCTATATATTCTGGATACTAGATGTTTATCAGATAAATGGTTTGCAAACATTTTGCCAATTCTGTGGATTGTCTTTTCACTCTCTTGGTGGTGTTTGATGCATAAAAGTTTTTAATTTCAATGGAATCCAATTTGTTTATTTTTTTTGTTATTTGAGACTTGGTGTCTTATTTAAGAAGACCATTAAGTCTCAGATCATGAAGATTTACTCCCATGTTTTCTTCCAAGAGTTTTATAGTTTTATCTCTTACATTTAGGTCTTTAATCCATTTTGAATTAATTTTTGTATATGTAGTGAGGTAAGGGTCCAACTTTATTCTTTTGCATGTGAATATCCAGTTGTCTTAGCACCATTTGTTGAAGAAACTATTTTTTCTTATTGAGTGATCTTGACACCCTTGTCAATATCAACTGACCATAGATCCATGGGTTTATCTCTAAGACTCACAATTCTATTCCACTGATCTATATGTCTATCCCTATACGAGTATCACACTGTTTTGATTCCTGTAGCTTTGTAGTAAGTTTTAAGATCAGGAAATTGTGAGTCATTCAATCTTGTTCTTCTTTTTCAATATTGTTTTGGCTATTTAGGGCCCCTTGTAATTCCATGTGAATTTGAGTGTTGGCTTTCCCATTTCTGTAAAAATGCTATTGGAATTTCAATAGGCATTGCATTGAATCTGTAGTTTATTTTGGGTAGCGTTGTCATTTTAACACTATTAAGTCTTCCAATCCACGATCATGTTATGTCTCCATTTGTTTAGGTCTTCCTTAATCTCTTTCAGCAATGTTTTGTAGTTTTCAGTGTACAAGTCGTTCACCTCCTTGGTTAAATTTATTCCTAAGTATTTTATTCTTTTGGATGCTATTGTAAATGGAATTGTATTCCTAATTTCTTTTTTGGATTGTTCATTGCTAGTGTATAAAAATACAACTGAATGGTTTGTGTCAATCTCATATCTTGCAACATTGGTGAATTTATTTATTAGTACTAATAGTTTTGAAGAATTCTTTAGGATTTTTTACATATAAGATTATGTCATATGAATAGATAATTTTACTTCTTTGCCATCTGAATGCTTTTTTTCCCATCTTCTTGCCTAATTACTGTAGTTAAAACTTCCAGTACAAAGTCAAATAGAAATAGCAAAAGCAGGTAACCTTGTCTTATTCCTGGTCTTAGGGAGAAAGCTTTCAGTCTTTTACCATTGAGTAGATGTTAGCTGTGGGTGTTTTGGGGGTTTTTTTGTTGTTTTCTGTTTGTTTGTTTGTTTTGCTGCACCCCGCAGCTTGCAGGATCTTAGTTTCCTGACCAGAGATAGAAACCGGGCCCATGGCAGTGAAAGCACCAAATCCTAACCACTGGACCACCAGGGAATTCCCAGCTGTGGGTTTTTCATAAATTCCTTTTATCATATTATAGAAGTTCTAAGAAAAAAATTTTTGCAACCTAGAATTGAACACACAGCCCAGCTCTCAATCAGGGGTGAAAGCAGAATAAAAGACATTTTCAAACTTGCAAATTCTCAGAATATTTGCATGTCATCCATCTTTTCATAGGCAGTTGTTTGAAAATGTACTACAGTGAAACAAAGAAGCAAAGTAAACAAAGGGAAGATGTAGGATCCAAAAATAGTAGACCTATCCAATCCAAGAGCACAATAAAAGAAGTCTATAAAATGACTTCAACTCTAGAAAGCAACCAGTCCCTATTTTAATACTATTAAGATAAAAGGATCCCAAGAGGGATCTTTATGGTAATATTTGGAAGTAGGGTTAAGTATGAAAGTATTGGTCCACAAATGAAGAAACCAGTCAAATTAAAACAGAAAGTCAGTAGCCTTAAGGAAGAATGAAATTGATTCCAAGTAATAAAAAGAAAGAGACTGTTTAGATATACAGCGAGGAAGGCACCAAAAAAAAAAAAAGACTGTCTGGACGAGCATTATGAAGAAAACCAAACTGTGGAATGATTGTAAGTAATTGGTGGCATAAGACAGACACCTTTATTTGAACTTAACACAAGAAACTGTCCTTGGAATGGCACCAAAGTCATGAAGTGTACCATCGGGACTACTCTAAGTGATCACTATTTACATACTCAAGATAATGTTAAAGCTGCTTATTGGTTTTCAGTGTTCATGAAAGAAATCAAAGGAAGGTTTAATTATGGTTATAGAAGAGAATGAAAATATAATGAACATTCTGATGAAAAGACAAAAGAAATATTTTGGATTGTCCCTTGGACAAGGACTTTTTCCCAGCTGTCTCTTAGTCAGGTTGGGTTTTTTACGGTAATAGGCCTTCCAGATGTGTAGGAGGAAATGGCAGGTTTACAAGGCACTGTGAGGATTGCGAGCATGAAATCCTAAAAAGGATATGGAAGAAAACTTTACAAAAGCTTTGGTTTAAAAAAAGGAGGCTATCCTGTCATCCTTTAGGGAAGAAAGATAGAACAGGTGATAATTAGTATATTTGAGGTAGAGGAAAAGAAAGTTCCAAGAGAATTTGCCACATTACTCTGAATGTTCTATCACTATTTAACTAGTTTCTAGTTTTTGCCTGAAAACCGAGAATGATATATCACATCCAATTCATTTTAAGCATAAATTTGAATCCATGAATAAAGTTTTTCATTTTTGCAGACACCACACCCTTTTTCCGTCCTCCAGTTCTTTTCAGTTTTGTTCCATCAGACAATTATGCCATTATGCTCCATGGAAACCATTCCGTGCATTCTTGGCATTAGAAATTGGTCCTCTTGGTCTCTATAACTCCTACTAATATGAATGGGCATGACATCAGTATCAAAGAGTCATTTAGTTTGGCGTACAACATGAGATATTCTCATAATGAATTATTTTCTATGCATGTAAAATATACAATTCAAAGCTTACCCAGAATATAAATAGTTCCTGAACATATTCTGTCCTTTCTGAAAAGCAATGCTGTATTTATATGCATAAATCCCATGATTCCTTCTAGCCATTTTGGACATATTATATGTGACTTCACCAGAAAAGGAAAGTGGAAAGTTAAGCAATTATCCAGTGAATGTATTTAATGGAGACAGTCAGTCTGGGCCACGTAAGCAATAAAACATTTTCTCAGAATCCCCTTCTGAAACTTGAATGATCAATACAGGCACCTCAACCCCTCAGTTATTTGTGTATGTGCTGCAAAGTGTTTGGAATGGGGATATTAAATGGCAATATTTTGCCTATTTTCATAGAAAAAGAAGAAATTTACCCTGTTTAAATAAATTTTCAGAACTTTGGAGGTAGACATTGGCAAGTTTAATTCTTTTCAATGTAGTAAATTATAGATCATAAGCTCTAGCTGAATTATGAAAACTGTGGCTCTTCCTGTAGGCTCCTTCAAATACAACTTTACCTAGAAGTAGAATAAAAAGGAGAATAGATCCTGTAGAGATTTCAGAGACTTATCTTAACCTGCTTGTAACTTATAGTTAAGAACCTTGGGGCTCAGAGTACAAATGTGTAAAATACATAAATTAGCACCTTGAGTCAAAAACCAAGGTATGGGGGCTTCCCTGGTGGCGCAGTGGTTGAGAGTCCGCCTGCCGATGCAGGGGACACGGGTTCATGCCCCGGTCCGGGAGGATCCCACATGCTGCGGAGCGGCTGGGCCCGTGAGCCATGGCCACTGAGCCTGCGCGTCCGTAGGCTGTGCTCCGCAACGGGAGAGGCCACAACAGTGAGAGGCCCGCGTACGGCAAAAAAAAAAAAAAAAAAAAAAAGGTATGTTTTTAACCAGCACTGAAATATGAATAAGGTCTCCCTCCCACTCTTCTGCCCACTTAGGGTGGCCCCGTAGGAAGCCAAGGGGCAGTGATGAAAATGTAATATATCATGATTGTTGTAGTAGTTTGACAGCTATAAAGACAACAAAAATCATAAAAAATTCATGTAAAGTTGGTGAATTTATAATAGATGTATATTATTATATATTATAATAAAACAATAGTAAAATGAAATATTTAAAATTTAAATGTATTATATTTAAATATCTCAATAAAACAAATAAAAAATGTAAAAGAAGGGGTGAGAAAATTTGAAAATAATTAGCAATTAGAAGAGCTACATAGACCTTAAAATATTCCCTTTTCCCTCCTTCATTGTTTCTTTTTTCTTTTCTTTTTTAAAATTTATTTATTTATTTATTTTTGTTGCGTTGGGTCCTCGTTGCTGCTCATGGGCTTTCTCTAGTTGTGGCGAGTGGGTGCTACTCTTCATTGCGGTGCAAGGACTTCTCATTGTGGTGGCTTCTCTTGCTGCGGAGCACGGGCTCTAGGCATGCGGGCTCAGTAGTTGTGACTCGCGGGCTCTAGAGTGCAGGCTCAGTAGTTGTGGCGCACAGGCTTAGTTGCTCCGCGGCATTTAGGATCTTCCCAGACCAGTGATGGAACCTGTATCCCCTGCACTGGCAGGCGGATTCTTAACCACTGCACCACGAGGGAAGTCCATCCTTCATTGCTTCTTTTCTTCTGGTCCCTCTATATTCTTCTACAGTTTTTTCCCCATTCTTTAAAATTTTATTTCCATAACCCATGATTAGCGAATTATCTGGTAATTTTTAATCATAGAAAGTGACTATTACATGTGTGGTTGAGGAAGACAGCCTTTATGGAATCATGTGTTGCAGGGTTTCTCTTGGCTAGATAAACAAAGTTCTGTTAGGGTAACATGTGGACATAACTATGTTATCATAAGGACAGCTGCCAGGAAGGTAGAACCAAATTTGATGCTCAATCACAGCAACTCTATTAGCCCTTGAGGATGACATATTTGCTTTCTCTTCCTTTCCATGGTCTTGACTTTCTATATTAATTTCATCTTCCTTGTGATACATTTCTTCTTCTTCATGAACCGCCTAAATTCCTTTTGAGACAGAAAAGGAATATAAACAAGGGAAATAGAATTGTAATAATAATGATGATGCTTATGATCATGGGATTGTTCCTGTATATGGAAAGGACTGTGGTGGTTTGCACTCTGCTGACACTTCTTTTCCCAAAACACAGAGGTAAGTAATTAGTATTTCCCTGTACCAGTGTGTAATGGTCTGAAATTACAGAAAAAAAAGAAGAAATATGTTCTCATTTGTTCTTTACATACAGAAGAAGTTAAACTTACTGATGCACTTGTGAAAGCAACCTCATCTGAACTTCTAACTTGAGAACTTTTTCCACTCTTCTTCAGGAATGGTAATGTCCTGATATATGGGATGTTTTCTGTTTGCCCTTCCAAATCCACCATTCACCCTTCTCTTTTATAGACTGCATGATTGAGCATCTTTTCCTCTGATTCAACCAACGGGAAGCACAAGTAGGAGGGTGGAAAGGGGATAAAGTTGGATGTTTTTTCCCCCAGCTTTCTTTATGTCAGGTGAAATTCTCTTTCAAACCATACAGGTGCCTCCCTCCCCACCTACAGTTATAGCTACTGGCTCTAGATTCCATTGAGTACTTCCTTCCGTCTCCTGCAGTCCTAGTAAATACACCCTATAGGGTTTCACCGTCCCTGTTGGTTTCTCCCAATCCTGCTATAATGGGTTGAATGGTGGCCCCAAGAAAGATATTAAAAGATGTCCACATCTTAACCCCTTGTTTGGAAAAATGATCTTTGCAGATGTAATTAAGTTGAGGATCTTGAGATTAGGAGATCATCCTTGACTGTTTGGGTGGGCCCTAAATCCAACAAGTGTCCTTATGAAAGAAAGGCAAAGAGGAATTTGACACAGACAGAAGAGGAGAAGGCAACGTAAAAACAGAGGCAGAGATTGGAGTGATGTAGCCACAGTCAAGGAAGCCAAAGAATGCCAATAACCGACAGAAGCAGGAAGAGGCCAGGAAGGATTCTCCTCTAGAGCCTCTGGAGGGAGTGCAGTCTGGCCAACACCTTGATTTTGGACTTCTGGTTTCCAGATTGGTGAGAGAATGAACTTCTGTTGTTTTGAGCCACCAAGTTAGTGGTAATTTGTTACAGTAGCTCTAGGAAACAAATACACCTGCCCATACCTTTGTAAAAAGACCCCCTTAAAACTCTTGCCATTTACCCAGTTTGCGTGTCTCACCTATCTCCTGCCAAGATCTGCTGGATGCATCTGACAATGAGTGAGTGTCTCATTATTTTACCTCTGAACTATAGGAATGCTCTGGTGACCTAAAAGAAAAACTGGCATTTCCTTTACTTATTCTTATTAAATAGTATTTAGCCTATATACACTGGTAACTTTTTATTCAGCATGAGGTAGACCTAGATGCATAAGGTACGTTACCAAGTCCCAAAAAGACCTTATTGTGGGGTTGTTTCTCCTGTAAGATAGTTCCGCAGTAAGGATGGTAGTTTTCAAAATGTTCTATGAAATGTCCTATGCAGTGGGAATTGATATCTGGAAGAAGAGACTGTAACTTAGTTTTATGACTATGACTTTTCATATCTAATTTCCAAAACCATGATCAAGAATAGAGTCACCAGGTGGCCTACCAAAACAACCCCTGTGGGAGAGATCAGGCCAAAAGATGGTTACATGAACGTTGTTTCTAGAGAAGTAAAGCCATGACACAGGCCAGGGAAAATTAATCAGAGAAGAACCCTAGGACAGCTCTTTGGGGAGCATCTATATTTAATGTGCAAAAGGTTGAAGAAGAGGCAGAAGAGTAGTTAGAAGCATAGAAGGAGAACCAGGAGAGTGAGGAGTTTCAAGGTACCTGAAAGCATGAAGTGTTTCTAAATCTGAACCTCAGGGGTTCAGAGGAATGAGCACTAAAAAAAGGCCATTAATTTGGAGACTTTCAGGAGAGTGCCTGGGACAAAAGCCAGACTGCAAGAGAAGGCTCTCCCAGCTACTGATAAGGGTCTACTGGGCTGGGTCAGTTTTCAAACACACAAAGAGCAACTATCTCATAGTGATGGTTCTCAACATTGGCTGTACATTCTCACCCGTAGGATGCTTTTAACTAATACCAACACTGGGGTCCCCTCCCAGACCAATCAAATCAGAATTGGGGGAACAGGAGTCCAGGTGATACCATTGTTTAAAAGCCCCGGCTTCTTCTAATGAGCATTCAAGATTAAGATTTACTGCTATGGAGGAGTCCACAGACTATAGCCCAGGCCCAAATCCAGCAGGCTGACCATTTTTATAAATAAAGTTTATCATGAAACAGATGCACCCGTTGTCAGCTGGTATATTGTCAGTAGCTGCTTTCATGCTACAATGGCGGAGTCAAATAGTTGTAATGGAGACCACATTGCCCACATATATGAAAATATTAACTATCCGGTCCTTACAGAGAAAGTTTGAAGACTTGGTATAGAGTGGGGTTTCTCAACTTTGGCACTGTTGACATTTTTGACGGGATAATTCTTCATTGTGGGGAGCTGTCCTGTGCATCATAGAAAGTATAACAGCATCCTTCGCCTTTAACCACTAGTAGCCAGTAGCACCCCCTCCCAGCCCCACTCCCCGCCAAGTCATGACCATCAAAACACCTCCACACATTCCTTAATGTCCCAGGGGGTGCAAAATTGCCCTGGTTGAGAACCACTGCTGTAGACTATCAAAGAATATGCAGTAAATTCTTGTTGTTCACAGCAGTTATGTTCTGTAAAGTCACTAAAAACACTGAATTAATGAATACTGAGCCATTGCTCCTAGGGGAAATACAGGGTTAGGTTCCTGTGAGCTTCTGGTCAGAACAAAATCAATACATATTCCTGTTTCATGTGTGTTTCTGTTTAAAGACAAAATATATATATGATTATACATATATAATAATATATATAATATCATATGTAATATAATGGTATATATACATATATAGACACACATATATATATTACAAATAATTATTGACATATTTCTTTATAATAAAACACTAGACAAGATGGGTTTAACATTTTCATGACCCTAGGTAACATGAACGTAAATTCCTTTGTTTTCAGCCTCACAACAATCCATCATCTCATGAATCCACAAATACATTTTTGATCTTTTTTATAACTTCATCATGGACTATAGGTGTCACACTTTCTGGAGCAGCCTCATGTACAGATTGGTGGATTTCCTCTTCTTTTTTCTGAACGTACCATCTTGTTGATTCATTAACATTGAGCTCACAGCCAAAGCACTATAACTCATGCCTACACAAAGCATATTTTCTCCATAAGGAACATCACAGTTCAGTGTTTAAGGAACACACTAGACAGTACTTCACCACAACATTTGAGGCCATTTTAAACAGTGAAATCATCAACAAAGAGCATAAAAATGCAAAAATCATGGCAACAAATAGACTGCAAAAAGTACACCATTTACAATCTAAGAGCTGAAACAAGAAGACAGAGATCACCTTGCTCAACTTGAACTGAAAATGTGCCTGACAGGAGACTAAAATTCTTTGCTGCTCGGTGCATGTCCACAAATGCCACAAGAATTGGTTTTGGAATTACAAATAAATTTTAGTGCATAAACTAAACAGTAAGAGAATCAACTATATAAGATAACACTAAACTACCAGCATGTAAATCCCAACTTGGACAAGGACCATGGTTTATTTACCCTTACATAACAAATGCTTAACACATGGCTAGTATTCAATAGATATATGTCTAGCAAACTAATGAACATTAGAAAGAAAAAAGTATTCTAATCTGCTCATCGTTCTTTTAAAATGAAGTAATTCTTATAGCATGAAGACTATGGAGAATTTAAAGAAGATCTGGTGATTTTTACTGACTGTTCCAATGCTATCTGAAGAAGTTTGAAACTTGACAACTGGTTATCCAAATGTGGAGAACACAGGTGAAATTTGGAAGTGCACCATGGAGCAAGTAGAGAAGGTGACAAGTATAAATTTAAGGCAGTTTTCAGGTCCCCTTAAACTAAAGTGAGTTTGGAATATGGAACCCAATTCATCCTGACTTCTACTGACTGGTGAGGTCAGGCCAGCTCTGGGCATCTCAAGAAAGTCAGAGTGCCTCTGTGACTCTTCATGACAGTTAACTTAAGATTCAATTAATCACAAAATAGTGGTAACTCTGCTCAGTAAAGGGTGAATTCTTTTCTTCATGTTTGCACATCTTCTACAAGTTTCTGCACTGTCTGGAATTTCTATGAAGAATTCCTATTCTCTGGGCAATCACTTCCAAACACTATTATTTTTGCCAATGTCCAAGATCAATATAATAATCGCAGCAATGAGATCTTACATTTTAAAATTAGTAATGATAGCTAACATATTATTATTTATTATTTACCAGGTAAATAATACTTAGTGATATAGACTTACGACATAAGTAATATTATAATAGTCATATGATATGAATAAATATATATTTATTCATATCCATTTAATATAACTTATATATAGGAAAAATTATTAGCCTCCTCATTATTTTTCCAGTTTTATTGAGATATAATTGACATACAGCACTGTATAAGATTAAGGTGTACAGCATAATGGTTTTATCTTCCCCCATTTTATAATGAGGAAACTAAGGTACACAGAGGTCAAGTAACTTGCCCAGGGTCACACAGCAATTAAACAAGAGAACAAGGGTTCAAATCTATTTCCTAGCTCCCATCCACCAAGCCATCTGCTATACAATATAAAGAGACTGCACAGTAGTTTGAAATGATCAGAAAATATATCTTTGGCTAAATTTTCTGAGTCTGTAGACATATTAACCACTCAGTAATATTTATTAGTCATAAACCTACTGAGCACTGGTAAACTACAAAATTTCATCGCACTTGTGGAGATTGTAAATTTTTACCAGTGCCTGATGAGAAAGACATCTTGTTTTCCACTTCTTTTTTCTTTTAATTTTGTTACCTGATTCAGACTGTTATCTTCTTTTTTGTCTTTCTTACTAATGTAATTTGCCTCAAAATTTGTTATAACATGAAAAATAAAATCATGCCTTTGTCATGGGGGTTTTCTAATTCATGGGAAAAGATCAAGACAGCCTGTCAAAGTGATATTAACCGTTTTTTCGAAAATATGAAGATAAGACCTTAGAAAGCCCAGGAAATGCTGTAGCATGAGTGGAAAAAAACAATTGTTTCAATCAGGACATACTCTACTTTACTATACACAAATTAAGATGATTTAAGGGCAGGAGTAGCTGTATACAGTGACTGCCAGAGGAACCTAGAAAACACGTTCTGTTTTGACCATAACAAAATTAATCACGCGCAGAATGGCTGAATCTGATAAAGGATTCTTATCTAGCACATGTGGCTACTTATCAGCCTCGGTACCAAAAAAAGAAAGAAAGAATGCAGACAAAAGCAGACTGGATCAAGGCAGAGTATTCAATCTTTTTTACATTCTTCAAAATAGGAATTTTCTAAGAAAAATAAAATGAGGAAACCAGGCTTGTCAGAATGTTGATATCAGAGGAAGACAACTGATTTATTTTTGTAGAATAAATTTATAAAATAAATTAGCCGAAACTACAGCAATAATGCAGGATGCTTTAAGAAAGCATGTCGGGCTTCCCTGGTGGCGCAGTGGTTGAGAGTCCGCCTGCCGATGCAGGGGACACGGCTTCGTGCCCCGGTCTGGGAAGATCCCACATGCCGCGGAGCGGCTGGGCCCGTGAGCCATGGCCGCTGAGCCTGCGCGTCCGGAGCCTGTGCTCCGCAAAGGGAGAGGCCACAACAGTGAGAGGCCCGCGTACAGCAAAAAAAAAAAGGAAAGCATGTCCTCACCTATAAAGAAAGATTCCCCTGCAATATCAAACAAGCATTTGATTTTGGGAGGGGGATGAATGGGAAACATAAAAAAAAAAAGGGATGTTGATCAGGTATGAGTTAGTCACTTCTATCCTTGACTAATCTTTCTCCTTTTACATCTCCTCAAAATTTTCATCTTCCTGATGTGCATAAGAACTAAATAAAATCTGATGGGAGGCAATTAGCAAAACACTAGCAGAATGGTAAATAGCGATTATTCCCCCAAAGCAATCTAACCTCATTGAACAAAAATAAAAGTGTAGAAGGAGGTGGAGTAGTTTTCATTATTGTGTATCTTAAATATAACCTTGTTCAAATATAATCTTGCTTAAATATAATCTAATCTCACTAAGCAAAAATGAAATCTTTTGGGGGGGTTGCGTGAAAGGTACATCATTTTCTCTCTTAGACGTAAGCATATGTTCTCAGTCAAATGTCTTAAGATTTTTAAGATTACGTAATTACACTTACAGAATTTGGGATTTTAGAAAACCCTATTTGCTAGTGCATATCCTAATCTTACAACATAATGTGACATTTTACTAGTCTATTTAAAGTCACAGACAATCTAAAATACATCTTATTTTCTATTTGATCCATTTTTATTGTTTCCTTAATTTTAAATTTGTGGAAAATGTCTCTTGTATTAGATGGAAATTTGTAAGAAGTGCATGCAGGCCCTCTAATTGCGTGAAAAGCAAACCAAAAGTGCGGATTGGATTTGAAATGGGGTTATTGAGAAAGGAAGAATGCTCCCAGTCCCTGGGTCTTGTTAAAAATAGGGCAGACTCTCCTCTGTCTGGGCGGGTTTGGGTGTGGTCCCGACTGAAGGCAGGAGAGTGGACAAGAATAGATGACCGCACACTGTCCCTGACATCCTGAGGACACTAGGATCCTAGAAGCCCCTGGACTCAGCAGGGTGGGAGTAAATGAGAGAAAAACTCTTCTGAGTTTTTGTTGAACCACCAGAGCCTGAGATGTAAACACATCCTTCATTCCTGTAGGTTTCTGTAGCTGGAAAACCCAAGAATATATGGGTAGCCTCTTTTTACCCAATCAATGCATTAGTCATGATGTGCTAGAAAGGATCTCAGAAAGTATTCACCCTTAGGCAGTTACAAAAGGGTGTAACTCTTAGTTTTAGGAAACTGAATCTCCTGGGGATCCAGGGGAGCGTATTATTTAAAGGAATTCTATATTGAGTCCTTTCCTTAAGAAAACACCCACCCTCTGTTTTGCTTTTTTTGTTTGTCCATAATTCTGGTTTTCCTAAAATGAGGTGTACTTGTGTGAGACTGTCTTAATTTTCACTACTACATGAAGAATTTTTTTTAAAAGATTCAGTATTTATTGACTGTATCTTTATGTAGTTACTAAAATTATAACTATAAAAACTAAACAACTTGTGAAAATGTAAATGAAAAGTTGTATGAGAAAGGTAGAGCTTGAAATCGTGCATTTGCTAAAGATTTTACAACTATATAAACTATATTTACAACTATATTTACAACTATAGTTATATCTGAATTAAGATCAGAAGATGCTTTTATAAGATAAGGGTTGAGGGACTTCCCTGGTATTCTGGTGGTTAAAACTCCATGCTCCCAATGCAGGGGGCACAGGTTCAGTCCCTGGTCAGGGAACTAAGATCCCACATGCTGCATGGCGCAGGCAAAAAAATTTAAAAATTAAAAAAAAAAAAAGATAAAGATTGATAACAACACAATATTATAGAAAATTTATATAAATGTGCCTATTAATTTCAAATTAATTATAAAAGTAACTGAACCATTTATATGTTCCATTGGCTCTTTGCTTAAAGTGAAATATTGAGGCATAATGCATTGAGTATGAACTCCGTTCAAAACCTGATTCCTCCACTCTGAAGCCTTGGGCAAGAGGTAATCTCACACAGTCTTTGTCTTCTTATCTGCAAATGCAAGGATAGTAACCTACAAAGCAGGGTGATAGAGAGGATTAAGTGAGAAAACATTTAGTAAATGGTTGACATTGTACAAGAGCTATGAAGTGTGAAAGGTCCACGGAAGTTAAATGTAAGCCTGACCTTCAGGAAGCCATAGAAAATGGCCATTTTTCAGGCTGGATCCTGGGGGGTCAGAGGTGCCCTGACCTAACCACACTTTGCCCATTCCCCACCAATGCCAATTACCCAGCAAGCAATCTAGTCTCCCTGCACAGCATTCATTAAGGGGTGTTCATTACCCTTTGAGTACATAAGAGATCTATCTTTCAAAAAGTTGGAATATTCTAATGATTCCACAGCAGTAAACACCACTGCCATGTAATCACATTACCCAGAAGTCTAACCTACCTCCTTCTAGACATCAGGGTGCAGGTACAGTCCTTCTGAATGCTCGATTCGATTTCCTCCTCCCCCTAGGCCAGACATCTCCCAAATACAAGGAAATCCATCTAAAGCATCTTGAAAGTGCAGCATTACTCACATTTCATTATCGTTGCTAAGTCAATCACAATATATGCCAAACACAGAAAGTCCTGACAAAGATTGGATGGCTTACAGTCACTGGCATTCTGCATTGTACCTGCAGGAAATGTAAATGACTGAGGTTTGTATGAACTGGGATTTAGTCCACCAAACAGTCTTGCTTATGCTCCACTATCCATTAAAGTGGGAAGGTTGCAAACATAAAAAGTTTCATGCAATCCGAGAAGTGTAAGTTGATGCGGAGTAATATCCCCCCAAAGTGCAGGTGGACAGCTTAGTGTCAATCTAAGAAATCTAGAAAACTACCACACAAGGGGTAAATTTTAGGTTCCCAATGTTGTTCAACATTCCTTATGAGTGACAAAATGGAATTGAGAAAATTCTCAATTCTGGTATGATAGCAAATATGACAAGATTATTAACACTTAAAAAAAATAAGAAGAAGATTGAAAGTGTTCTTTGTAAATTAGAGGTATGTGTAAACAAAGAATTTTGATCGAAAAGTACAAAGGCAACATTGATTAACACATACCCTGAAATTGAAATATTCTCTGGTGATGTAACAGGAGAAATAATCTAGACATAAAGGGGTTTGAGATTACAATGGAGCACAAGTTAAAGATACTGATAAATCAATAGTGCATTTGTCTTGTTTCCTTGTTATAATAACAGAACAGGATACTATCTTCAAAGAAGGGTGGACTGTAAGAGCTTGGTAGAGCACACACTTCACTGAGCATAAGAAGACAGTGTTTTACTAGACTATCCAATTGAATCATGATGTAGTAAATTATGGGAGACCCAGAAAATGCATCTAAATTTTAGAAAATATTTAAAGGAAAGGTGAAAGGCCTGAAGTTATTTAGTCAATAAAAAAGATGCTGGAGGAGTTCTTTATATCACAGAGCAGTGACTAAACATTATCCATCTTCCACAGGGCAGGATATGATTTCTTATGTCATAAATTATAATTTGAGCACCTAGAAAGTAGGGATTTCTTGATAATAAAATAACTAAACTGTTAAATAAGTTATTAAAGGGAGTTATGCGATCCTACAAAGTCTATGGGTCAATGATAAATGAGAAGCTCTGTATAATGTGAATAGCTTAATGCTTACACCCAAAGTGTTAGACCAGAGAATGTCTAGACGCTTTAGCCAAGTCCTGTATGCCATAGACATTTTGACTTAACTCCTCCCTTCAGTCTACTGCTCTTTTCTCTCTACAGGCTTTCCCTCTTGGTTTTGACCACAGCCCATATACAGTTGCTGACTCCAAGTCTATCTCCATCTCTGAGCTCTCCTCTTAACTCAGACCGACAGATACAAATACCTGCTGGACACATTCACTCACATTTTCACTGGCACCTTAAAATCAATCCCCTTTGCCCCAAATACTTTACATAAATGTTCACAACAGCACTACTCACAATAGCCAAAAGATGGAAACAGGCCAAATATTCATCGACGGATGAATGGATAAACAAATTGTGGTATACACATACAATGGAATGTTATTTAGCCATAAAAAGGGATGAAGTACTGATCCATGCTACAAAGTAGATGAACCACAAAAACATGCTTAGTGCAAGAAGCCAGGCAAGAAAGGTCACATGGTGTATAAATCTGTTTATATGAAATATCCAGAATTGGCAAATCCATAGAAACAGAAAGCAGATTGCTGATTGCCAGAGGCTGGGAGGAGAGGGGAACGGGTAGGAATTGCTTAATGGGTAATTTTCTGAATTAACTTCCAGGCAGCACACAGTGTGTACTGTATGAGTAAGTAAGTAAAAGAGTACGTAGTAAGAATGTGTTCCTTTGAACTTTCTACATATGTTACTGTGGCAGTCAGACTCCAAGATGCCACTCCTTGTACTCACATTCTTGTCACATTGTAACTAGAATGTGTCAGAATTAGAATTGATAGTGTGCCACTTTTGAGATTTAGGTTATAATAGACACTACAGCCTCTACCTTGGTTGAGTTTCTCTCTCTCTTTCTCTCTCTCTCTCTCTATACACATGCACACACACACACACACACACACACACACACACACACACACACTATATATGTATATACAGTTGTCATGTCATTAGCAGAGCAGTCCGATGCAAAGGCTCACATTGAGAGGAACTGAGGATGCCAGCCAATAGCCATAAGTGAGCTTGGAAGTGGATCCTCCAGCCCTTGACCTTCAGGTGACTACAGTCCCAGTAGACATCTAAATCTTATGAGAGACCCTGAGTCAGAATCATCCAGCTAAGCCACTCCCAAACTACCGACCCTCAGAAATCATGTGAAATGATGATTGTATGTTGTTTAAGTTGCTAAAGTTGGGATAATTTGTTAAGCAGCAATATATAACAAATATATACAACGATTACATTCAGCAGTAACCATGGCAATTGTTTGGAACTTACACCAACAAAAGATTTTTTTCAGGGAGGAGTGTTTTTATCACTAATACCACACTCCCTTATTGCCTACACCCAGAATGCACAGCTCTCATTGCTCTTATATATCCTGACTCTAGATTAAGCCGTTGTCATATCTTCCCTGGAATAACTGGAATATCTGATTCTAATCTCCCCCATTGCCATTGAATCTATCTACCATACTGATGACACTGTAATCTTTCTAATTGTAAATCTGACCTTGTAACTCAGATTACAACTCAGACTCTGTAAAACCCCTTAATAACTCCCTTATACCGGCAGAATAAAGCCCAAGTGATTTACTAGTTCATGTTGCCTATGCCAGAAATATTGGAAATGTCCACTTATTGCAGAGTAGTATTCTAATAAGGTTGTCATGATCTAGTCCCCACTTAGCCTTTCCAGCTTCAATCCCTACTCACCTCTGCATGTACTTGGAATTTAAATCATAACAAAAGATTTGTAGTTCTCCAACACTTTTGCATATACAAATATTTTGTCTAGAATTTTCAAATTCTCCTTCAACTCTACTCTTGCTTCATTCCACTTGTATCCCTATTTACTTGGTGAATTATTTTTTTTCCTCACAAACTATAGCTAAAAGTGTCTCTTCTTAAAAAAGCTTCATTGGGGCTTCCCTGGTGGCTCAGTTGTTGAGAGTCCTCCTGCCGATGCAGGGGACACGGGTTCGTGCCCCGGTCCGGGAAGATCCCACATGCCGTGGAGCGGCTGGGCCTGTGGGCCATGGCCACTGAGCCTGCGCGTCCGGAGCCTGTGCTCCGCAACGGGAGAGACCACAGCAATGAGAGGCCCGCGTACCGAAAAAAAAAAAAAAAAGCTTCATTGGACATCCTCAGTCCAAATAAAGCGCTTCTTCCTTATCCAGGTTACCACACTCTATAGCAATCGTATGTTTACATGTCTGTTTTCACTACTAGACTGAGAACCACTTAAGGACAGGAACTATATTCAGTTTGCCTTTAGTGCCATGTTGATTAACACAATATCAGGCTACCCAGGAGGCATGTGCTAAACAATGGAATTAATAAACATTGAAAATTAAAGCAGCAACAGCAACAAAAACTATCCAGTATCACAAAACCCTAACTCACATGCTATTGTAATTTTTACACAAGCATTTTCATATTTTTCTAGATAATAATTTTATATAAATTATCAATTTTTATTCCTAGCATTAGCACAGTTTAGTGTTCTGCATTTATTTTTCATTCTGGATACTTCTATTGCTATCTGTTCAAGTTCAGGAATCTTTTCTTCTTCATTGTCTAAGCTGCTGTTAATCTTTTCAAGTACATTTTTCATCTCAGGCATTGCTCCTTATAAATAAGTAGAGATCATAACCACAAGTTAAATATATAGCATAGTATGACTATCAACTAAAATCACCTTTTTCTTCCTTCCTTCCTTCTCTGTCATCCCATTAAAAAGAAATTTATCAGCATGAGTTCCTTTCAAGTTCACAGGCAATTTAGTTCATCACGCTAACGTTCCTGGTGATGATGTTGGTGGCACTAGTGGTGGGACAGGTGGTGAGGGTGATGGTAGGGGTAGGAAAAGGAAGAGGGAGAGGAGAGAAAGGAGAAGCTGAGGGCGAAGAAAAAGATGAGAGAAAGAAAGCGATCAAAGGGAGAGAGAAGAGAAGGAGGAAAGAAATATAAAGGAAACACAATCTAAGTGAGAAGGTAGTACTGAACAATATTTAAAAATAGGGCTTTTAGCATCAGCAGTCCTGGGGTTTTACCCTAGATTTTTAACTTACCATAAAGAACTACCTTAGTTAGGCCAATTACTGAATCTCTCTTGTTTTTTAGTATATAAAAGAATAGTAATTAATACTGTTAGAGTGCTTATTTTGTGCCAGGCGCTAGTTTAAATGCTTTATGGATATCAACTCATTTAATCCTCTCATAAACCTCATTTTACACTTTTCCAGTCAGGGAGGGGAACAGCCAGCTTTAAACCTGGGCAGTCTGACTCTGGAGTCTGTGCCCTTAATAACAGCATCTCCCTGGAACGATTTCAGTGAGGATCAAATGAGGTAACTTATGTGTGAGGTTTTTGTAAACTAAAAAGTAATTATGAGGAATTCTCTGGCGGTCTAGTGGTTAGGGCTCCATGCTTTCACCGCTGAAGGAGGGTTCCATCCCTGGTCGGGGACCTGAAATCCCGCAAGCCGCAGCCGTGGCCAAAAATAAATAAATAAACAAGAAGTATGATGTTAAAATAATTTCAAAGTAACTGTGATGGCAATGATGCTGATAAAATGTAGATAAGACTACAGGAAGTCTTAAGAACAAAAACAAAGTATTGCTAAAATTCAACTATAATTTAGATTCGGAAAATTTACAAGTGCTAAGGAAGCTAAAGATGATGCTTCCTTTATGTGTTTCCTTTCTTCCCCAGCTGTCTAATTCCACAGCACCATCAAACAAATAGAATTACCAGTGCCTTCCCCCTTGACGTGGCTGATCACCTATAATGCCACAGAACCCACACCCTGGTAGATAAAAATTGATAGAATTTACAGTCTTAGGCTTCTATTTTTATCAAGTATTTCTATGTGGTCTTGAAACACATATTATATCTTTTCATTTCAGTACTGCATTGAAGACTGTATGTATGTACAGACATATATGTATATACACATATAATATATATACACACTGCTTGGTTAAATCTCAGCTTTTAGGACATTGTACCATCTCATTTAAAATGCTTTTTAGGGATTCCCTGGTGGCGCAGTGGTTGAGAGTCCGCCTGCCGATGCAGGGGACACGGCTTCGTGCCCCGGTCCGGGAAGATCCCACATGCCCCGGAGCGGCTGGACCCGTGAGCCATGGCCGCTGAGCCTGCGCGTCTGGAGCCTGTGCTCCGCAACGGGAGAGGCCGCGGCAGTGAGAGGCCCGCGTACCACAAAAAAAAAAAAAAAAAAAAAGAATATTTCATGAGCTCCTTCCCCCACATTTAATAAGGATAAAAAACACATTTTAAGGAATTTGTTATTGAAAAAAAAATTTAAGAGCAAGCTGATGTGGGTTTCTTAGAAAAATAGCTAATCCAGGTGCGAGCATGAGCTGTACAAGGACCCAGGACAATCTTACTATACTAGAAAGCAAAAAAATCTATCAAAGACTCTTGGGGTCTGGTATAAAAAAAAAAAAAAGCCACAAGAGACAATTTGAAGGGTTTCTCATTAGCTGAAAATGGGACAGTTTGAGCATCAACAAGAATAAGGATTGTGCTGGACTGGAACAAATCAAACATAAAAATTCACAAGTTCAGGATGTCGTTACTTAAAGCTGGTTAGCTTTGGAGTTTCCTATGGCATCAACTCATTATTCTGAAACTTGGTAAATAGGGGGAAATTTATCCTGCTCTTCCTGTGCTAATTGTATTTCAAGTTAACCAAAGAATTGAAGAGAGAAAAATTCTTCTCCATAGACCATTTCCAACTAATAAGTAAAGAAGGAATGAAGAAACTATGAAAACCACAATTTTGTAACCCCTAATGAAATAATGGATTGAGGTAAGTTATGAATGACTATTAAAACCATGGAACTTTTTAGGGGATAAATCGAACTGATAATACCTGAACTTCTGATCAATCTTAACATCACTAAAATGAGACAACCAGATATTATGTGTCTCTCTTGATGTGATGTGATGGACATCACATCACCTATGTGTTTTCAGCACCATCTATGAAGCGTTCTTTGCTAAAAACAGTGAACCAGCATGTAATTAAACCTCTAGAACTAACCATCAACTTTAAATGACACCATGAGGTTGCAGTCAGCCATGTGGGAAATTCTATAGGACAGATGATTTCTTTAACAAATAAACATCAATTTAGAAAGTAAGTGGGGGTGAACGTTTATATATTAAAAGAGGCTTAAGAGCTATATCAACCAAATTTAACATGTGGACATTGTTTCATCCTGATTTAAACAAATGAACTACAAAAAGCGATTTTTAGATAATTGGAGAAAAATGAACAAGAACTGGGTATTGATCTTAACAAATTGTCGTCAACTTTGTTAGAGGTGATCATGATATTGTGTTTTAAAAAGTTCTTACTTGTTAGAGGTAGATATCAAAAGTGTTGCAGGTGAAATGATACAATGTTTGGGATTTGCTTTAAAACACTCCAGAAAAATTAAAATGTGTGTGTGCATGTGTGAGAGAGAGAGAGCGAGAGTGAGGGAGAGAGAGCGAGAGGAAGAGAGAGAAACAAGAATGACAAAATGTTGATAAATTTTGGAGCTGGGTATTAGGAACAGAGGAATCATTATTCTCTCTGCTTTGGTATATGTTTGAAAATGATCATGAATAAAATTAAAAGCTGAGTTTTGTTTTTAAAATGTTTTAGTATGAAATACAGCAAACATACTAAAGTCTTGGAACGACTTAAAGAAAAGTATTGAAATATATTTTTATATATCCACAACCCAGTGCAAAACATGGAACATTACCATCTCTCCAAGTCCCCTTCCAACCCTCCGTGAACATCTCACTCTTCTCCCTCAGAGATAAACCATAATTCTGAATTTTATGTTATAATCCCTTTGTTTTTCCTTATAGTTTTAAAACAATTACTCATGTAACTATTCTTACACAACATACTGTTACGATATTTTTTTTCTGTTTTTCAACTTCATGCAAATAGAATCATGCTTTATGTTGACTTGCTTCTTGCAACATCAATTTTGAAATGATCCGTGTTGCCGCTTTTACCTACAGCTTATTCATTTTCACTGCTGCAAAATGTTCCATTGTTGGCATATACCACAGCCTTTTTATCCATTCTACACTTGGTAGACATTTAAGTTATTTTCTGTATATTATGAACACTCCTGTACATTTCTCTTGGTACACAGATAGACGGAATTCTCTGAGGTAGATGCCTACAATTACTGTGCAATAGCATACATGCAAATAAGTTGGGAAATAGCAAACTGTTTTCTAAAGTGGTGAATGTACCAATTTACATTTCCTCCAGTAAGCAGTGTTTTTGAGATTTTCCCCTTTTCTACATCTTCACCTACTCTTAATATTTTCAGAGTTCTTAATTTTTGCCAATCTGGTGAGTGTGAAATGGTATCTTATTAGTATTTTAATTTACATTTCCTTTATTACTAATGAGTATGAGTATCTCTTCATATGTTATAGGGACATTTGTGTTTCCTCCTCTCTGAAACACACACGTTTAATCTTTTATTCATGTTTTAACATGTTGTTTTTCTTTTTAAAATTGATTTCAGGGAGTTCTTTACATATGCTATTAGGCTTTTGTAGTTATATGGATTACAAATAACTATTTTGTGGCTTGCTTTTTCACTTTCTTTATAGAATCCTTTGATGAATTAGTGTTCTGAATTTTAATAGAGTCAAATTGATCAACCTTGTACTCTTGGTCACCTTATTAAAGAAATCTTTCCCTACTTCAATGCTATCAAGATATTTCCTATATTATCTCCTAACAGCTTTGTAGTTTTGTTTTTTTACATCTAGGTCTTCGATTCATTTGAAATTCTTTCTTCCCCTTTTGTGAAGCAGGGCTCCAATTTCATTTTTTCCATATGGATAGCCAATTGACCCAGAATCATTTATTGAAAAGCTCATTCTTTCTCCACTGCTCTGCAATACCACCACAGTCATAAATCAAGTGTCTACATAATTGTGGGTGTGCTTCTGGGCTCTGTAAAACAGACTGAATTTTCATCATCCAGAAAAAAGTAGAACAGTCTGAGTTTGGTAATTTCTTTTATCAACTCAGGCCTAGAACTCCTGAGATGGTTCTTAACGTGTTCTCTTCCTTCCGTCACTCCTGTAAACCATCATTCCTAGTCCTCCTAGGTTCTTAACACAGGTTAGTGCACTTGGTTCTCTTATCAAATGCATTCAAGAGTCCCACACTGAAACAGTATAAAGAACTATTTTTAGATTCCCCTAGCTAGGCAATGGACCACCCCGACCTTCAGATTGACATTAACCTCAACAGGGCCCACCATACAGCAGAAGCTCAGCTGTAGGATTTCACATGGGTTAACTGTTAATTTTTTTAAAAGAACGTGATTTGCCTCCTGGCACATCCAAAATATTCTCATATGAACTTACATTTGTTTTTTCAAATTGTATAACCTAGAAATTTGTCTAAATCATATAAAGATGATAAAGGTTTCATTTCACTATTGCATCATTTTAAAGTATCTTACTAAATCTTTTGAAATGTAATCAAATAAAAATGTAACTGACAAAATCATGCATTCCATTTCAGTTTGATTTACCTCTGTGCTATTATGAAAACAGACTCTCGGAAAACCAAAATGACAAAACAGAGTAATCAAGGTCTATTTAATAACAAATTAATTTTTCATTACATTTTATTAGATGCGCAACAACTCCAATTTGAAGGTGCTTTCTTACTTATCCTATTTGTACATTTGTGGTACTATCTCTTGTTGAGCTACAATATAAAAGTCTTCTACAGGCAGCTTCAGGGACCAATTAACTCCATTAAATTATATCCAGTTATGTAGTGAACTGAACCACTGCTGTCTGGGGCTGTCTGCAGCTGTGACAATTAGGAGATGGAGAGAGGCAGAAAGGGAGAGATTGATTTTAATATGTCACTGAAGCACACTGCAACAGCGTGTGTGACTTTCAAAATGGCCTTAAAATATTCCAAACTCAGGGAGTTTCCTTGTTCCTGAGTGGGAGTTGTCAGACTGTCTGGCAGCATTAGAAAGAGGCAGAGAAAAGCTGATGTCTATATTGTGTCCTCTAATAATAACATTCTGCCTCTTTGCGCCGTCTCCCCCTTAGAAAGATCCGTCTATTTGTTGTGAGGAGCGTGTGTGTTTGAGTGCTTTGCCTCCTCTTGTGCAGAGGGCATGATTTCACCTCTCATATCTCACCAAACTCACCAATCCGAAGGACACTAACCCTCCCAAGGTCACCTAGAAAATTAGTGTTGTGGCCTGGGGGGAACCGAACCCAGGTGTCCCCACTCCAGCCTTGTGGTTGGGCACTAAATCATTTTCCTTCTCTTGTGAAAAAAAAAAAAAAAATCATTGGGCGGGGGGGGGGCGGGGGGCGGGAAGTGAGAGATGAATCAGATTTCCTCCTCTTTCCCCCTTACCTCCCCTCCCCCTTAAGGAGATAAAAACTCATGAAAGCAAACAAGGTGTCCACTCTGCAGTTCTTAAGTGCGTCCCCCCAAAGAAGGTGTCCACTCTGCAGTTCTTAAGCTGGGTCCCCCCCAATCTACCCCCCACCCTCCACCCCCAACACAAAGCGATTCGGGCTCCCAAGGCTTCTGCCCGTCAAGCCTGGGAGGTGAGGAGTGGTTAAAACTCAGCCCTCACCTCCAGCCGGTCCCGGCTCCGCGGCGCCCAAGCCCCGCCCCCGCCCGCCCTTCCCCCACGGCCTCGGCACGCCAGCCCCTCTCCCCTCTCCCAATCGGGCGCACCCACCCCAGATGCCGCCTGGCACCGAGCGCAGCCGCCGCCGCCACAGCAGCAGCAGCACTTTCCACTTGTATTGATCACCTCCCGGCCCCGCTGAGCCTGCTCGCCGCAGCGGAGCGCGGCCAGCGCGCCAGCCCTTGGCAGCCCCGGAGCACTCGGGCTCCGGGAGGCAACTCCTTGCGAGCGCCCTGTCCGGGGTGCCCTCTGCGCTCTGCAGTGTCTTTCTCTCTGTCTGGGAGCAGAAGAAGGAGGAGGAGGAGAGGGAGGAGGAGGAGGAGGAGGAGGAGGACGTCTGGTCCGGGCTGAGAGGTGGAGCAGCGGCAGCAGCCGCCGCCGGAAAGGGAGAGGCAGGAGAGACCGAGACTTGGAAACCCCAAAGTACCCGCGACCCTGCACGGCAGGCTCCCTTCCAGCTTCATGGGCAAAGTGTGGAAACAGCAGATGTACCCTCAGTACGCCACCTACTACTACCCCCAGTATCTTCAAGCGAAGGTAAAGGGGCGCCGGGGGCGGGGGGCGCCGGGGGCGCGCGCGGCTCCGGTCCGGGAGGGGCACGCGGCGAGCCCCCGCCGCCTCCGGTGGAGTTGATGGAAGGTTGCTAACTATAGCGCTGGCCTGGGCGAAGCCCGGCGGCGCGCGGGGCGGCGGCTGCCCGCGGAGCGGAGTGCTGGGATCGGGTTACAGAAAGCCGCGGGGGGAGAGACTAGACAGGAAAGAGCCGCCGGCCCCTTCCTGGCCCGGGAAGCGGGGAGGGTCGCGGGCCGAGCGGCGCCCCTCGCCGAGCCTTGGCTGCTCGGCCGCCGACGCCTGGGGCCCGCGGCAGCACCCGCTGGCGGCGCGGATCTTCGAGCCCTTCTCCTGGGCCTCGCCCGGCGAGCAGTAACTCTCGGCTTCCCTCGGAGTGCCGCGGAGCCTCCCGCCCCAAGGGGACGCCCCTCAGCCTCCCGCGCGCGAGACAACTGGGGCTCGAGGCTGGGGACGGGACTTTTTCCTCCCCGCCTCCGGCCCTGCGCGCCCGCCCCTCGCCTTGATCTTTGTGCGGTGTGGCACTTCACCTGGTTACTGATTTCTACTTTTACGCTGTTGTTTTGGGTAGAAAAGTGGTCAAAGTTCACTCAGCGTTCATTGATGTCCCTTTTAATCTTCCCTGTAGCTTCTGCAAAGGAGGGACAATGGGCAGATTTCGATGCAGAGAAAGAAGTGACTTAGTATTTAGTTTAGAGACATACTACCGTATATGTTTACCACAGATCGATTTCCAGCGGTGCTTTCTCAAAAACGGCCTTGGAGCACGCTTAGGTAACACAGCGGATGACATGTAGTCATACAAATTGCGACTGGCTTTCCAGGGACCCTGGGTACGTTGTTAGTGGGCCTATCCTATTTTGACAATAAGAATTTGATGCCTCCTGAACTCAGGAAAGAAAATATTGGGTCCGTGAAGAGTGAGGGTTTCACTGCTTTGGAAGCCTTTTCCCACAGTTTGGGAGGGCAAAAGTTGGATGCACCAGACTTCTTCAGCAATTAGCATCTCTTATCTTGACTCCTGGTGCCCTTCTAGATCACAAAAGATGCAGCCTCTGAACTTTCTTTGGGAGGTTGTAATCATGCCCTGCTTGCTGGCAGAGGGCATTTCTGGCCTGGTGCAGAGAATCTCTGATTCAACCTTGATAAGCTTTTCTTTCTTACAAGTGTGTGTGGTCCATGTTTTATACCTACATCATAGTTTTGTATGTGTCCATGTAAAAAGGACACTTGTTAGCATAGAGACCTGAAATTTCCTAGCCCTCAAGGGCCTCATTTTCACCCCCTCCCCATTTTCATTTTACTTTGGGTTGCCACAAAGCGATAAGATGGTAGCAGCAAGGGTACCCATCATTCATTCTTGTGTGGTCGCTGCTGTATTTGTTTTCAGGGAGTGAAGGGAGGTACCCGTGTTTTGGTGAGCTACACTGTAAATATAAGTTGTTCAAAGAAATTTTGAAGTGCAATCAATGCTCTACCTTTTAGATATCATATATGTTTAATGCACTTGTTTAAATTATGCAGCATTGGGTACCTAAAGGACAGCCTATTCAACACTTAACTATATGAATAATAAATAACATACACTCAGGTGAAAAAGAAAAAAAGGCCATGTTTCTACAGGCATATTCACCTTAGTAATTTTTATGTACCATTAGTAAGTTAGAAACCAAGTACGTAGCATTTAATATAGCTAATGCAATGCCATTTGGCTCTTTTTGCCCCGTAAATAATTGAAGAGAGAGACAAACGGCAAGAGCCTGCTCTAGTAATTAGGGTCGGATCCCAGAAAGCTTTAGGGCCCATTTTCTGAAAGTGTGCTTCCTGCATAAAGCATTTAATATTGATTTGTGTTACGGTAAATGACATTCTCAAAGCATATCTTGCTGTTTCTACTATGAAATCTGAAGTCCTATTATTCTGAATCTCTTTGTTTCCGGAGAAAGACACACATACTCACTTGACCTATATAACTTGGTATTAAAGTTTGATAATTAAATCTAAATTCCCTGTTGTAAAGTATCTTGATTATCTCAGGAAGAGGCATCTCCTAAAATGTAAAGCGACTAGATGCAGATTTTAGGTAGCATAGTTCAGAACACATAGCCCTTTTTGTCTCCCGTATCTCATCTTTCTCTTGGTCACATGGTATTGTGAGTCATTAAAAAAAATAGAGACCTGATTTGATTTGTAGTCAGTTTAAAAACAAGTGTTACCTAATCTACCTAAAGAGTTAGTAAACTGACGTAGAATCTGTTGTCTACAGTGACGATCCTTGCCTCTGTGTGTGTGTATTTTAACCTTCCTGAAATATGGGATAGAAAACATCACTGTTTAAAGTACAGTGATGTGTTTGCTAGACAGAGTTGTTTTGAAACTTCTGTGTGGAAGCTCTATCAAAAACTGAGGGATGGCACGATCGTTTACCAAGTGATATTTGACTTAAACTTGTGATCCAGAGATGGATGTGTTTTGAATGGAAAAAGAATAAACGGGTGGGATTTCTTTTCATTAGAAGGAATAGACACCAATGAAAATGGCACTTGAAAATGAGTTTTGTTGCCATGCCGTAAAAAGTTAACATATGTCAAATCATTCTTCGTATGTTAGTCATCCAGAGTCTTTTCAGAAAAATGTAGTAATTTTTCTCTATAAAAATATATTAGTTACTTCTGCATTCTGCTAACAGTCAACAACCAATGGAGCCTGTGGAGCTGGATTACAATGTGTGACCATATTGGTATGCTTTGTGCTTTGACAGAAAAAGATAATTATTAGAAAAAGTAATACAGCTGCATTAGACATAAAGTAAAGTTGAGGATGTTATAGAAAGGCAGGACATGGGTGGAAATGAAGGAGACTGCGAAATTTTTATAATGCCTTAGTGTAGAGTAACAGAGATTGCAAGTAACCTGATTTTACACGCTTGTTGAGTTTTTTTGTATTTCTCCGTTAAGGGTGGTCTTATCACAGCAGGGTTCTCTTTATCACCTGACACATTCATTCTAAGATACAGGTTGATGTAGCTTCATAAATATAAGCACGTATTGTTCTAAAGGATTTTCTAAATTATTAAGTGACTTATGCCGTATTACTAAAAATTAAATTTGGTATCTACTTTTCAGATACACAGGAAAAATTCTGGTAACGTAACATTTTAATTAACATTTTGTGTGTAGACATTTTCACTTATTGCAAGGCAACCCTTGAATTCTGTTTGTTTCAAAGATATCATGATGTACATTACTGCCAATATGTGTATGCAAATATTTATGGACGTCGAAATACTTATTCTAGTTCTTCTGAAGAAAGGGAAGTACAAAATGTTCTTTACATGGTTAGCTAATATTTCATACCAGCTACAAGCAGTTTGACGCATTTGTGTCTTTATTCATAGTTATATTGTTTTGTGTACTAAAGAAATGTTCTACACTAGAGAAATGTTTGTTTCTAAAACAAATGTTTGTTTAAAAGCTATTTTTGTATAAGTGTATGCCAAAGAACATACCTGAACCTAGCTTCAAAATCTGAAAAATAATGAGTAATATAATTTGGTATTCTATTAATGAAGCTACTAGAAAAAAAGCAGCTTTTCTGAATTGAATTTTTGGGTGCATTAACATTTTGTTGAATTCCTTAACTTTTCCTTAGTCATAGTCAAATGAATATTGTATCAATCTGTTTCTCCAGGAATGAGAGATCATGATTTGATACGTGGAACTACTGAGTAGATTAAGGTGACTTGGAGGTACAGTGGCATGATATTAAAACTTGGGTTGCTCTGTGTCTTGAGAAGTAAGTACGTTTGTGAGATGAATAAAGTTTGCTTAAATGCATCAATACAGTAATACAATATTTTACGTGATGAATACACCTTATTTCCTTAAGTGAGCGGGGTATTGTGGCTATCTGGAAGTGGTGTTGGAAGGCTCAAGAGCACGGAAATGCTAAAATCAAGATGCATTATGATGAAATATTGTAGCACCCTTCCCCTCGGACAGCCATTTCTTTTGAATTTCCATAATGCATCTTATTTTTTTATATGTTGGGAGACAAATCTTATGCTCCTAGAATGGAACAGGGAAAGATAAGTGAAGAGAAGTAGGAAAGTATTCAGTCATTTAGTATCAGTATAACTAGCTATACCTTACATGTTTGGCAATCTTGGCTTCGAATTTAAATTCAAATATGGGCAATTTCCATGTAATACACTTTCAGGAAAAACATTTTTTTAAGCTTTACTGATATATCTCTCAGACTTTGTATTTTGCTTAACGGTTTTTTGGAACTTTTAAATTACCCCAGCTTACTTAATGAGTACTGAAATTTTAATAAGTCGTAGGTCTTTACACTAAAGACAAAGGGACCTTTTTCCCGTTTCTTTTTACTAAAGAGGGAGTTGCCAGGAAATAAAATTCTTTTTTTTTCCCTATGTCTGCTTAACCAATAAAAATCACATGAGGAAGATCTAGAATGGAGATAAAAATGATATGGACACCTAAATGTTGTTCATTCTTTTTAAAGATGAAGAATTTCTTGCCTAGTTTGTTTTTTATTGGATGCTCAGTTCCCTAAAGTTTATTTTCCCCAAGCATGGTGTCCTTATCCCATACTAAGTCTCTCTTCAAAGGCTATCAGCCCTCCCTATTTCCTTGCTTGATTTGCAGAACAGTAGGTGCTAAATAAATGCTTGTTAGTGACTATTATTATTCTGAATAAGTACATGCAAAATTTTTTTAGACAAGAAAAAAATTATAGACCAAAATCTACAAATATAATAACTCAGCCTGATTTTCTAATGAAATCTCAATATAGTTTGATTTGAACGTTAATTTATTTTGTTCCTATAATGAAAACTTCAAACATTTTATGAAGTGAGTAAGATCCCTAAGATGAATCACATATCAATTGATCCGTGTTTCATTTATGGAATCAAAAGTGCCTTTTTTTTTTGGCAGTCTTTATTAAAGAATATGGTGCCAGAAAAAACAACTCATAGTATTATATCAAAGAGGGAAATGTTACATGTGATGAATTGGTGACTCAGCCTGTCTTTGCCTCTTATTACTGGCCCCCACCAACAGGATTCAAACTTTTTTCTGCTTAATTTTCAAGAAAATCCTTATTTTTCAGAGTATTTCAGATGTGGTAAAAACATTTATTCATTTCATGGTTAATAACTAAAACATAAACTAGCATTAAGGTGTTCAGAATTATAATTATCTCTGTTACTGAGTGTTGTATAACCCTAATATGACATTCGGCCACCTAGCTTTTTATCTCATTCATTGGGTATTATAGGAATAAGCAGGAACATATCCAGTTGTTCTTAAGTGGAAGTGTTTTATTCAATGTAACATCGCTTATTTTAAAGAAAGTGTAGTAATGATATGTCAGTGATTTAAATGCAGTGCCGTAATATTTGGTACAAAACTAAACCATATATTCAAAATTGAACATTGGGCTTGGGGATGTTATGTGGAATGAATGTAAATGTTCTGGTTTCTCTGCTGTATCATTTTAACGAGTAAGTAGTAAAACCTGGTGGAACTCGGCTATTCCTCGGGAGAAGCAGCACTTGGATGATACAGACATTTACCACCGGGAGTTTCGTCAGATGGTACACAGCAAAATGTCTTCTTACATTGTGTGTGTCAAACACACACGCAAATTTGAGCAGGCACACAAATTTGATAACAGAAACCAAATAATTTCTTAATCAGGTAGAAATGCGGGGAAAAGTGTACAGAGAATGGTGACAGCCAAGCCAGCAAGCTAAATGTGTTTCTCACATATTTGAATTCCTTATTTTTGCTTAATGCATCTAGTCTCCTTAACATAATTATATGAATATTTAAAATTTTCAAACAAACATTGGAAAATAAGTGTGTCAAAGATGGTGAGAGAGAAAAAGGGGGCAGAAATCAACATCTAGACCTCCTAGAGGAGAAAACGTTCAGTCTAAAACTGAACATTGTCATTCCCCATACATTGTCTTTTAGCTAATTCTTAAATGGATGCATTTACCATTTTAGAGGATGGAAAACAGTCTTCTGGATGACAGATATGAAAACCTAGATTCTAAAAGAGAGATTAGATCCTTGTATCAACAGCTAACTTACTTATAAAAACACACAAAATCAATGTCTGGTGGATGATTGCCTACAATGGCTGTAAATAACATCTGTATTCTGGAATTAGGCTAAATTTTAATCTGGTGTTTGTGGGAAATTGCTGAGGCTCATGAAGGGCTAAAATACTAACTAGGCGATCGTATTTCCTTAGTGACCCCAGAGCACCATTCTCTGCACTTGATATTAAGAAAGGTTAGGGAGTGTAATATCTGGTCCCTGCTCTCCAGCTGCCAGGGAAGACAGAATAGACACAATTCAAGACATAAGCAAAGAATATCTGCAAAACAGTACACCCAGGAAGGCAGCATACCAACCAAGGGTCTGAGTGACAGGAAGGCACTCAGATCTATATGTGGGATGAAAAACAGTGCCATGTGTACTGTGAGAAAAAGTTAAGTGCTAATAAAAGTTCCAGTAAACCTGGGAATTTTAGAACGAATTGGGCTTTAGATGAATGAATGAAAATTTCTTGAAATGATAATCACCATTGTTTTGTATATTTTCTGCTCTATAATCCTTTTATGACTACTTAGAGCTTTAAAGAATATCACGTTTTTGTACTTCATGTTAACTCCTTCTCCTCAAAGTTTCATATACAATTACCTTATTTTACATTATTATTTTTCCAGTTTTATGCTTATAAGTGTGCTATTAAGCCCACCTATTAGGGTTGTGACAGGCCGAGAATATAATCCTTAAATGATGACATAATGGTTATATAGAAGTATTACATGTATTGTTTAAACCATTTGAAGTGATGTTTATTTCTCCTAATTTATTAGCCTTCTTTGGAGTTTCGTTATATTGCTAATTACATCTTTGTGTGCCTGCAATCTACATCTTGATAATGTGTCTATTGTGAGCTAGCATTTCTTCAGAAAAAAACAGATTTTTTTATTATTCCTGATCTTTCATGGTTATAGCTTTTTATTCTCTTTATTTGGTCATTATCTAGCTTTAATTCTTTTAAAATAAGCTGTTTACTCTGCAATGGAGCTAAGTCCTTCAGGAGTCATATTATCCTCTGGCCTCAGTGTGAGACACAGAACTGATCCCTCTGGCTACCCATTGAACAACAAGTGCTATTGGGCTGCTGGGTCCAGAAAAAGAGCAATTTCAGGGAAGGTTTTCGTGCAACAAAACTAGATCATTTCATTGATATGATAAATAATTTTTACTGATCTTGAAGGAAAAATGCATCATCTTCCCAGCTGTGCAAGTGGGTGGGCCTTCTTTACATGATACTAGTTTTGTTTTTTATAAGTTGAAAAATTTACTAATAAGAATGGGCAGAATTAGATGGATACATCATGGAATTCTGTGCTTTTTCTAAACTTGAGTTTCTTGGGGCGGGGAATCAAAGTTGCCGAAAAAGAATTTTAGATTATAAACTTACATTTCCATTATACTTAAGCCCCTCAAATGACACTATACTATTTCCCCTGTTTAACACTTTTTAAACATTATGACTTTGAGACTTATAATTGGGAGTATGTTTGTGCTGGAAAACCGCTTAAACCCTTCCTCACCTGTAGAATAGCAATGAAATATTTTCGCAGTTTGAAATAAAGTCTCAGATAAAATATTTGGTTACAAGGAAAAGTAAATCATATCAGAAATTTGTAATACCACCAACTTTACCCTTGTCTTCTCAACAATAACTTGGATTCATCACCAAACAGGTTTTTGACAAATGCAGACATTTACAGAAAGAAAAATTTGCCAGTTTTTATTTTCAGGTCATTAACTGAAATACTCCCCAAACCCTCTCTGCTTCCTACAGAGCACAGCTTTGATTAATTGCATTGCTTTAAAAATGGAAGCCTTAAAAAAAAAAATTGCTAATCTCAGTTCTTAGGTTTTATTCTACATGATTATTTGCATACCTTTATTAACAACAACAACACAGAAAGAACTGGCTAGCAGAGAAACTTCTATAGCTGAAATTCTATAGCTGGGCAAATGATATTTTTTAGAGCGCTATGTGATTTGTTCTGTGACTGGGTATACCTTATCTTACAAGCGAATTGTGTTTCCAACAGGTTTTGTTCCAGAAAGTTCACTTATCAATTATTTAGAACTTGAAACTCATCTAGTATATTTCACATATAAATTGTTATCTTTAATGATAGGGTCCCCAGCCAACCCATAAGAGCTTGTGAAAGTAACCCAGTTTATAATTCACATACACTTGTTCTGTACTGGTCCTACCGTAGAACCAAATCATCACACGGGGACAATGTTTCTTGGAGGAGGGTGGTGAGTATTCAGAGTTGGAATTCGGGGAACCCATCTTGGCCCCCTTTAGGGGACTGAGGAGTTTTCCCTAACTCACCTGAGGGGCAGTGGGAAGACGAGTTCCCTTAGTCCCTCAGAAGGGGCTTTGAGCTTCTAGGACTGGGGACCGGGTTTCAAGAAGAGATGGGAGGTGTGGCTTGTGGAGTCACGTGGGTCAGGGATTTGCGAAGCTGGGAGTTGTGGGTTCAGGAGCTTCTCGCTGAGTTAAGGCCCTGGGAGACGTCCTCGCTCCTCGCTCCTGAGACTAGCTCCCTGCTTACTTTTCTTTCCCTGTGTTGGCCTCACTGATAATCTCTTGTTCCCTTTCCTCCTAGCCCACCCTCAATTTTCATAAAGCAGTCCCCGGCTATCTAAGAAGTAGGGCTTTTCATCCCTAGCTCATCACTGACTAGATTACTACAGCCTCACAAGCTTTCCTTCTCTTCTCTAGCACGGAATCAAGCAAACAGCTCTTGAGCCTGGTAACAAGAAGGATATCAAAAGACAGAGAAAACATTGTCCAATACCATCACTTCTCTTATTTTCACCAAGTCCTGGTCCAACAATGGTTCATAACTCTTAGGGGAACCTCAAACCTTGAGAATCTGAAGGTGGCACATTCCCATTAACCTCAGATTTTTACTGAGACTCAGCCCGTAGAGCACAGGTTAAGAATCCTACCCTGAAAGGAGGGCAAAAATGGAACCAGCCTATGCTTTAGAACACAGCTCAGACCATAGATCCCTTGGTATTTTGTTTCTGGATTGCGGCTTGACTCTGGGGTGAAGAGCTAGACAAAGCCCAAGGGCCTGCAAAGGAGGAATGGCAAGGGTCCAGGGGGTTGGGCAATCTCAAAGCGTGCTTCCTCTTTCCCGGCTCCTTTTCCGCCACTCCTTCCTTCCCCTTCCTCCTCCATTCCTGCTTCTACCTTTTCTTCTTGCGCAGTAACAGTAGTGCCACTGTGGACTGGCTTCTGGCCAGCTACACGTGTGTGTGCCTAGTGGTGAATCTGCCAGGGTGACGGCTGCATACAAGCTAGTCCCACTGCGTCTGCCCAAGTCAGGGACCAAGTGGGTCTGACTTAATTTGGCTAAAAAAAAACTTTGCTACCTCTTAACGCTACAGATTATGATTAAGAATTTGCTAATTACAGTTCCCTCTTTGAATGGGATTTTCTTTCTGATTCCTTATCCAATTTTATATGGAAAATTTAAATAAAATTGTATTTGGTAATGTATAAGTGTTACAGAAGCACAGGCATGATGTAATACTTTGAACAAAAGAGAATATAATTAGCATAATAAAAAGTGTTTTGATGCCAAATGTGGGCTCTTAATGAGATTGGAACTTTAAATATGACATAGTGAAATGGTAAGCTGCATACAATTTTTCTGTACCCATAATAACATTTAAAATCATATGTAACCATTTTTTTCTGTTTCTTGAATATTTCACACAACTATTCTTTAAAAATAACCACGAAATATTGTGTTTTTCTGATTGGCAAAAGACTAAAAAAAGGTGTGTTTCTTACTTGGTAGTAGTTCCTCAGATTTTAATTTTAATAGCAAACATCTTAAATGTTGATTTCGATTGCTTTTCTTAAAGAGTAGATTATATCTTAACGTATAAATAGGATTTCAAATGACAGTGTTCTTTTCTACCCCTCTATCTCTGTCACCAAATTCAAATTCATGTCTCAGCAGTTCGGGATGTTCTTCGGTGCATATCCTTTGAGCCTTCAAAATTTGATTTGACTGTGTGTTCTGACGATAGCTTGTTCAGATAAGCACACGGTGATCGTCATCTGTGTGTCTGGGCCCTAATGAACATCTGCTTTCTAGGGCGCCACAGGAGCACCTTTCTTTGTTTCCTCTTCCTTTGCCTTTTTGATTTGAATCTTGTTAAACCCTGCAAATGGGGTTGTTTTTCAGTATGCAAATACTCCCATCTCCCTTTTTGGAAAAGAAAAAAAAAGCGCCAGATATTTTAAACATGAACGCGTTGGGAATTTAAAAGGAGTCTGCAGGAAGCAAGTGCACAACTATAGTTCTACTCTTGACCACTCAGACATGTTGTACTAAAATCATCTAGCTGAGATCATAGAGTTGGAGCTACCTGGTGGGCAATTTAATTAAATTCAACAAACACTGAGCAGGCATTGTATTAGGCCCTGGAAGGTGCAAATATGTAAATGAGGCATGATTCCTGCCATTGTGGAACACGAGATAATTTTATTTACTTGTTTATTTAAAGTTTTTATTTTAGGTAGAACATATATATAGTATAGCGCACCCATTTTAAATATGTAGATTGTTATGCTCATGTACTGGCCACCCAGGTCACTCTATGACATTTCCAGCACCCAGAAAGCACCCTCATGCCCCTTCTCACAGTTTCCTCCCCAGAGGTATCCGCTAGTCTTACTTCTATCTTTGTAGATTGGTTTTGCCTATTCTTGTACTTCATAAAAATGAAGTCCTGGGCTTCCCTGGTGGCGCAGTGGTTGAGAGTCCGCCTGCCGATGCAGGGGACACGGGTTCGTGCCCCGGTCCGGGAAGATCCCACATGGCGCGGAGCAGCTGGGCCCGTGAGCCATGGCCGCTGAGCCTGCGCGTCCGGAGCCTGTGCTCCGCAACAGGAGAGGCCACAACAGTGAGAGGCCCGTGTACCGCAAAAAAAAAAAAAAAAAAAATGTCCTGTCGTATGTATCCTTTTGTGTCTGGCCTCCTTAGCTCATCGACGTTTTGGTTTGATTCATCCATGTTCTTATGTGTAGCAGTCGATTCTTTTTTTAATGCTATGTAGTATTCTATTAGAGAATATATCACGATTCATTTATCTGTTCTACTATTAATGGGCATTTGGATTATTTCAATTTGGAGCTGTTATGAATAAAATTGCTGTAATTATTCTTGTTCACACCATTTGGTCAACATATGCATTTAGTCATAAGAGAGGAACTGGTAGGTCACATGATATGTGTATGTTCATCCAAAATGGTAGATATTACCATTTTCTAGTCCTACTGGCAAAGTGTGAGAAAGCTATTTGCTCTGTATGTCACTAACACTTGGTATTGTCGGTCTTTTTAATTTTAGCCCTTCTGGTGGGTGGTATCTCATTATGGTTTTAATTTGCATTTCCCTGATGATTAATGATGTTGAGCACTTTTTCATATATTTATTGGCCAATTGGATCTCCTCTTTCGTGAAGTGTCTTTCAGATATTTTGCTCACTTCTTAAACATAACAGCTTTATTGAATATAATTCACATAACATAAAACTCAACCTTTTGCTCGCTTTTTTAAAAAATATCTTTATTGGAGTATAATTGCTTTACAATGGTGTGTTAGCTTCTGCTTTATAACAAAGTAAATCAGCTATGCATATACCTATAGCCCCATATCCCCTCCCTCTTGCATCTCCCTCCCACCCTCCCTATCCCACCCCTCTAGGTGGTCACAAAGCACCGAGCTGATCTTCCTTTGCTATGCGGCTGCTTCCCACTAGCTATCTATTTTCCATTTAGTAGTATATATAAGTCCATGCACTCTCTCACTTCGTCCCAGCTTACCCTTCCCCCTCCCCGTGTCCTCAAGTCTATTCTCTATGTCTGTGTCTTTATTCCTTTCCTGCCCCTAGGTTCTTCAGAACCTTTTTTTTTTTTTTAGATTCCATGTATATGTGTTAGCATACGGTATTTGTTCTTCTCTTTCTGACTTACTTCACTCTGTGTGACAGACTCTAGGTCCATCTACCTCACTACAAATAACTCAATTTCATTTCTTTTTATGGCTGGGTAATATTCCATTGTATATGTGCCACATCTTCTTTATCCATTCATCTGTCAATGGACACTTAGATTGCTTCCATGTCCTGGCTATTGTAAATAGAGCTGCAATGAACGTTGTGGTACATGACTCTTTGAATTATGGTTTTCTCAGGGTATATGCCCAGTAGTGGGGTTGCTGGGTCATATGATAGTTCTATTTTTAGTTTTTTAAGGAACCTCCATACTGTTCTCCATAGTGGCTGTATCAATTTACATTCCCACCAACAGTGCAAGAGGGTTCCCTTTCTTGCTTTTTATATGGGGTTGTCCTTTTTATTGGTTGTAGGTTTTTAAATAAAGTCTGGATACAAATCGTTCATCAGATATATATGTGTGAGGGTATCTCCTCCCAGTTTTCAGTTTTCCCTTTCATTATCTGATTACTATCTTTTAATAAATAAAGTTCTTAATTTTAATGAAGTTCAGTTTATGATTTATGTTCACCACTTTTTGTGTCTGTTTTAGAAATCATTGCTTACTTTAAGGTCATGAAATTATATTCCTATATTTTTTTCCAGGAGCTGTATTTTATCTTTCACATTTAGCTCTGCAATCCATTTCTAATTAATTTTTGTGTTTGTGGATAGGGTCAAGATTCATTTCCCTCCCATATGAATATCTAACTGATCCAGCAGCATTTATTGAAAAGACATTTTCGTTTTCCCCTTTGAAGTTCAGTGCCGTCTTTGTTGTAAATCAGGTGACCACATTTACGTGTTTCTTTTTCTGGACTTTTTGTTTGGCTCTCTATGTATTCTTGTGTCAATACTACCTGGTCTTAATTACCAGAGCAATATATTAACTGTGTATTCTTCAAAGTGGCCTTAACTATTCTAGATCTTCTACCTTTTAAAATAAATTTTAGAATAAGCTTATCAATTTTCATAAAAAAAGAAATCTGATAGAATTTTTATTGGACTGACATTAAGTCTATACATCAATATCGGGAGAAATGATATCTTCCAGTCCTTCTTAATCCTCAGCAATTAAGTCAATTTTGGGGTTTGAGTGGGGGTGGTGGTGGTAATTATTACATCACAAGTACATTTGGCAAAATCAGTTCTGATTTTCGAAAGATTTATCCAAATATATCATCTTTTTAATGTTACTCATTTATTAGAAAGATCCTTTATCCTATGATTTGCTTAAACCCTTAAATAAATTGCACTTTAAAGGATTATAAATAATCCATCTAAAAATTCAAGTTACACACCTCAGTGTTGGTTACTATGCAGAGAGAATGTCATTGTATATAGTTTCATGTAATCTGTAAGAAGGCTATCCCTTCTTATTTATTTATGAACTTACCACTTTTAAGTAACTGATAATAAAACACAATGGAAAATTATTGTTTTAAATGCTTATTTCTTAAATACAGCCAATGATTTCTTCAAAATTTGTAGTATGATAGTTGGCACAGACTCTAAGAAAATAATTCTTTTGAAGGGCGAGAGAGAATATTCATTATCAGGTAAAAATTAATTTTGAAAAGTAGCTTATAACTGAAACTTCCCCCTTAAGAACAGATGACATGCTTTTTGATTTTTCTTGAATGCATCTCAAAATGTAACTGTTTCTCCTTTATATTCTTTATTCTCCCTTTGAGGCTTCGTTTATTTGATGATGTGTCATCCAATCACCTTGTCTGATATAAGCATGATAATCAGCTGAAAATTAGTTTGTGTTTGGAGAATTTACTAACATCCCCTGTGATTTTTTTTTTTTTAAATATACCTTGGATATTGTGAAAACAAAGTCTGGGAATAGCTGTGCTTAGAAAGCAATAGGACATGCTGCTCTATGGGCTTCTGTTCCTTCAAACTTTTTCTTAGATGCTCTAGAAATCTCATATATATTTTTTTCATGCTTTATATTTCAGGTTTTTAAGCTTTGATTACTGCCGACTTCAGCCAGCCAAAAACAACTACATAGAACTTTCAAAGCTTATTAGTTCTGGCTAGGTTAGCTTGGGTTGAGTAGGAGGTTGAATAGGTGACTTCTGAAGTCCCTTTCAACTCTAAATTTTATGATTCTGGTAATGTATAACATCCAAGAATCACAGAATGTTAGAACTAGAAGGAACTTGAAGATCTGATCCAAGCCACTCACTTTCCAGATGAGGAAAGCTACCCAAAGTGAAGAGACAGGAGTAGAGTTCCAGAGCCAGGGGGTGGGGAGTAGCGGGGGGGGGGGGGGGGGGGCGGGGGGCGGGGGGGGGCGGAGGGAGAGGGGGAGGGGGAGTGACAGGAGGGCCAGACCTCACATGACTGGCCAGTGCTGTGATCTGAAGGAGGGAAGGAAGGAAGAAGGCAGGCCACACACAACTTTAGCAGCTATTCTAGGAAACTTATCAGAGGTTGGACTGGGGTGTGAATGGGGCCAGCATCACCAGCTGGTTTCTGACTGGAAACCAATCGTGGTCACCCTGCCGGCCAGACTCCTGCGCTTCCTTCCCCGAGCGCGGCCCCTTCTCCTGGTTTGCCACAACAGTGTCCAGATCTGATTCTGCTTTGTTCTGTTTTTAACCCTACAGGTTAGCTGGGTAGCGCTACCGTAGCTGGGCCCTGCTCATCCTCCATGGCTTCTGGCCCATTCAAGGCCTTGTCTCCTTCTGGATTCTTCCTTTACCACATTGCTAAGGGTCTTTGTTTTCATAGCCCTGGGTCTGGGGCCAAAACCCTCTCACTTTTTCAGCACGCCTGGAGCCTTCCCACACTAGAAGGATACACTCCAATCTACTTCATTCTCGCTAAACTTTCTCTGTCCTGCCATCACTACCTGCTGTATCCTGTTTGGTCACCAAAACAACAACAGTACAACCCAGAGAGGCTCTGATTAAGCACCTCCTTTCTTTGTCGAAGCCAACCCTCTCATTCAGCACTCTGATGGGAACCACTTTCTTCCTGATGCCAAGCACTCCGCGTTAGTCTCTAGTATCTCTTGTTTTTTTCATGAGTTGTTTGAACATAGTTGACAGCCTTCTGCATTTATATAGGATCAGGTTTCAGGAGCTCCCTTTTAGTCAATTATGTGGAAGACCTCAGAGAAAGAAAACACACAGTAGGAGGCATCAACAGGTCCATTGTGCTACTTGGATACAGCTTTTCCCTCGTGCTGTTTGGATCATATACTCATTAAATACATTAGCTGGAAAGAACATGCCTGGCCATGTGCCTCCCTTTAGGGAAATCAAATACAGGAGAAATTGGGATATAGTAAGCAAATAAGAGAGCATGATTTTCCCACAGTTTACAAAACGTTCTCCAGTGAAAATGCCTCCCTAAGTTCATTCACATATTTCTAAGTCTTTGACAGAAAGTATAATTTAAAGTTGAGCCATCAGGAGCCATGGCCTATTAAAGAGTAATTAGATATTAAGAGAAATAGTTTGTGAAATAATTTCTTAAGTCAGTTGGAAAGGGTGAGTTTATTTTGTCATATTAGATTTACGACCAACTTCTGAGGAATGCATGATTGAGCAGAGGTACAGCTGTAGTAGCCTTTTGTGTGTGTTTTGTTTTGTTTCTCACTGCTTCAAAAACCCTCAGTGCTGATTGGTTCAAACCTTTTGGTTTTCCTCCTACTAGTGTGTGTAATCATGACTGGTAAACTCTGGAAGCCATGCCATGCACAGAAGGAAATGACAGAAAGGCCTGTGGGTGATTTAAAATCATCATATTAGGGCCTCTACATTATCTGTAAGGAAAATAAATTGTTTGTGGACCATTATTAGTTGATAAGGGTCACAGTCAAGGTTTCCAGGGTGGTGGTGTTTTTAAAGATTGGGGAGAGACGTGCCTTTTTAAAACATCTTAGGGTGCCTCTTTTACAGAGCAGTTGATTTCTTGGGCCAGAAAGTTCTCTCAGGTGGAGGGAGTGAATCATCTTTAAACAACATGTTGCAAAGCAAAACGAAACGAAACAAAAAAACACCATGTTGCTCCAACATATTTGGCTATTAATAATGTGTGTGTGTAAATTGCTCTGAGTCTCTCCCAAAACACAGCGGTAGCTTTGTGTTTGAATTTCCTTTACTTATTTAATTATTGCAGGAAAGATGGGCCTGCTTGACACTTTAGAAGTCATGTACATTGTTTGTCTAAGTTAAAAACATATGTATTCCATCAGAGTGACTTAAAAGAAAGTCAGGGTTCCAGTAAGCACAGGAGTAATTATTATCCTTAGAAACAGGGAATTTTTTTCTGATCCAAGTTTACTTCCTAAACTAAATGTTTCTGTTTTTAGTAACCTTTTATCTAACTTTTTCAATATGTCAGGAAGCTTTTGAGCAAAGTTTACTCACATTTTAAAGAATGTACAGGCCTATTAAGGCAGATATATCCAGTTCTGCATTGGTTATTATATGCTCACTCTTGGGCAGCTGATAAAATCTCATTTTTAGGATGTTTAAAATATGGGGACATAAGAGTTTACTAATTTGATCTTTCCTCATTCCTTATTATATGTTAACTTTCACTAAGTGGAATTTCATTTAGACTATGTGTAATACATTTACATTCTAATGTAATATAATTTACATGTTGGGAGATAAGATGGAACAAGTCAGAGAATATCAGGAAAGAAAAAGCATAGCATGAAGTTTTATGTGTATTTAAACTGAATTTAGTAACAGTTTAATGTATCATTTTGTTAACAGTAATTTGTGTGTATGTTGTCTCCTTTATAAGAATGGAAGATTCTTAAGACAAGAAATATACCTTGTTCATTTTTGTGCCTATTACAATGCTCTGCACACAGTAGGTAGTTAAATAAATGTTTATTAAATTGAATCCATGTCTATTGTGTACTAATATGCTAAAGAGAATTAGGAAGCGCAGCCAGAATTCTTTAGGGGTGAAATGCTAATGCTTAAAATACACACATGATTAGGATAAAAACGGGTTTTTAGTCTAAATGACCTAAATAATTTTCTCAATCTGTAGCTTTATTATTAGACTCCTTGTTTGTGCCTAGAAGGCCATCACTGCTATTAAGCTAGTTTGTCATCGTCATATAAGCATTTCATGAAGTACAAAAACAAAATATTCAAGTTAAATGTAACAAATGTAATGTGTATAGAAATGAGAGGCCCGGGCTTCCCTGGTGGGGCAGTGGTTAAGAATCTGCCTGCCAATGCAGGGGACACGGGTTTGAGCGTTGGTCCGGGAAGATCCCACACGCCCGTGTGCCACAACTACTGAGCCTGTGCTCTAGAGCCTGCGAGCCACAACTATTGAAGCCCGTGAGCCACAACTACTAAAGCCCGCGCGCCTAGAGCCCGTGCTCTGCAACAAGAGAAGCCACTGCAATGAGAAGCCCGTGCACCACAATGAAGAGTAGCCCCGCCTTGCCACAACTAGAGAAAGCCTGCGCGCAGCAACCGAGACCCAATGCAGCCAAAAATAATAAATAAATTAAATAAATAAATTAAAGAAAAAAGAAATGAGAGCCCCATTAAAATGAAAATTTTACTTGTAATTTTTTGAATAACATATGGATGGGGCATTATTATTGAAAAGCAATTAAATATTTTAAAAGGGCTACATTTCTAAGAACGATATTTTTTAGGATTAGCTGGAGGTCTCTAAGGGCCTAGAATTGTGTCTGGAAGGGTTTGTGATTATAGTTGTCAGGGTTTTGACAGGAAACATATCGCATACTCAAACTCGGTATTCAAGAGATGTTTAATAAACACGGATATTTACAAATGTGTTGGCAGGACTTAGGGAAACCAAAAAGGGATAATGACATGTTCTGAGGCCAGCAAAAGATGGGTATTTTTACTACACAGGGTCTGAAGGGCTAGAGGTGGGAGCAGTTCCCAGAAGCTAGAAGGGTAACCCTGTGAAGAGGGCTGCCTGAGAGGAGCGGTGACCTTAGCTGAGGACCAAGGCCAACCTAGGCTGGGCAGACATCCCTCACTTTCCTCCCATTTTTGGATCTCCTGAGAGTGCCTCCAATTGGAAACCGTAGGAAGCCAGAGGGAGGAGGATCCCTCTGATGCAGGGCATTATGGGTCAGCTTTTCAGGGCACAGAATAGGGTAGAGAAGGTGGAGAGGCAAATGGAGGAATGGGGATCGGTAAATATTTGTCAAATAAATAAATGGCTGCTTACTACTTAATGAATAGCTTTCTTTTTCTTTCAATTAACAGTGCTACTTATTGCCTTCTTAAAAATCTGCATTATTCCTTGATTGAGATAAGCAGCATTTAGTAGAGCACCTACTATGTGCAAAGCATTTTGCCAGGCCTGTTGCTATCAATAGCAGATAACTTTGTAAGAAAATTGTCTGCTAGTGGAGTTGTACCTTGCTTTACACAATAGATATTGAAAACAGCTAAACAAGCGTTGACATTAAATACTTTGAAATGACATTATAAAGTAATCCAAAGCACCTCATTTCAAGTAAATTTGGGAAGCTTGCTCTTTAAAGCAATCCTTTAGTGCAGCTCTGTCCAGTAGAACTTTCCACAATTATGGGAATGTTCTATATCTGCACTGTCTGATGCAGTGTCCACTGGCCCTGTGGAGGCTACTAAGCACTTAACATTTGGCTTGTGTGACTGAGATGCTAAATTAAAAATGTTTAGCCACATGTGGCTAGTGGCTGTCATATTGAGCAATACAGCTGTAGTAAATTGTTAAGGAAGTATGAGCTACCTGATTTAATTTTTGTGTGAAATCCATTTTGAAGTAAGAAGTTGGATCCTGCATTTACAGATTTTCAGATTGCTAGTCTCCGTGTATAGGAACCCTGCAAATACTGGTGACCAGAATGTAAAGGGAAAAGAAATCAAAAGCACCCAAGATTGAGTTGGTCCTAAAGCTTTTTGGCTAGTAAAAGTAAAGCAAAAGATGCAAAAACCCTTTTATGTTATATAGTATATGCTTTACAAATGTAGGTTATGTTTATTTAGACTGAGTTATGTTTAAAAATAGACCATTGTGTCCAGGTTTCTCATCATTAAAAAGTCTACTTCAATTACAAAACAATGCATTTATTTCCATAATGTAGATATTTTGTACCATACTAGTCGCTTCCATTCTTAGCCAATTGGTTACAAAGAAGATATTCAAAGAATGAAGCTAGGAAGTCTAGTATGTATCCAGCTAGAAGAAAATACGACTAATGATATATTAAAAGTGTATATATCTTCTCTTTAAATCTTGATATTTAGAGTTTCATTTTTTGTTTATTTTCTTGGGTTTACTGTGTATATATATATATATTATATACATATAATATATCATATATATTCAGCTTTATGATAAAATCTGAGATTTTTCTTGGCCATTTTTATAAAGTTTTCTTCTTTTTAGTCTGTCTTTAGAAATCTGCATTGCACTAAGTCCAGAATCTGAAAAGACAATCACTTGAAGTTCATAATTATTCCATAAGGAAAAACAGATGATTACATCATGGATATGACATATTACCTGTAATGCAACTGAAAATATTTTTCAGGGCATTAAGTTCATGGATATTTGTTTTCTGATTATTCTTATTCTATTCAAGCCTACCTTTCGCCTGCCTTTTCCACATTGTGCTTTATTTGATTGGTCTTTAGTAGGCCATAAGAATTATATATGAGACTGTGCCTTTTAAAATGAACAAGGTCTAAGGTCATTATGACAGATTTAAAAAATAACTCTTGCTGTACAAACTCAAGAATGTTTTTGTTTTGTTTATTGTGGTGACATATACATAACATAAAATTTACCATTTTAACTATTTTTAAGCATATAATTCCGTGGCACTAAGTCCATTCACATTGTTGTACAACTATCACCACTCAAGAACATTTTTCAGTCCCTAATATCGAGAGGTGACGTTTCCAGTTTCATGGAGATTTTTTTTTTCTCTTCTAAAAAGAGCAACAAAATCACCCCCAAATTCTTGTTTGTGCCAGTAAGGAAACATCTGCTAAAATCCTATCAAATGGCATTGTAAAGTGGTATTAAATTAGCGTAGCTACTGTAAGCTTGCTCATCAATATACAAAAAGAAGTTGTTGAAGTAACTTTTAAAATGAAACGGCACTTTAAATAGGAAAATGCAGTTATTTGGCCTCTTTCCATTTCATTTTTGAAGGAATTTTGTCAGAAACCCAACAAACACTATAGACCAATGATATGGTGTGTGCTGAAGAAAGGCGGT
Source organism: Stenella coeruleoalba (assembly GCF_951394435.1). Taxonomy (NCBI): domain Eukaryota; kingdom Metazoa; phylum Chordata; class Mammalia; order Artiodactyla; family Delphinidae; genus Stenella; species Stenella coeruleoalba. Next base: position 57,416,515 of record NC_137151.1, on the reverse strand, counting down.
GTGATTTAATGTATGGGATGTGTCACACTTTGTGACTCACCTTCCTTTAATGTATTTTTCAAGTTTGTATAATAACATCCATACTTAAGCTTCCTTTCTTTTATTCCTTTAATTGAGTTCTTGAGATGATACTAACACAGTAATGAAATTTTAACTCACTTTTATGTGTGATAAAACGCATAATTGACTCATAATATTTTGGGAAATTATAAAAGATAAAACCAGCTTTCTTCCACAACATGAGTTCTGCCTACTTATCCGTTGCCGTAGTTACCAGGTAAACACTAATAAAACCAAAGGGGCCTCAAAAAAGTTTCTCACATCATTTGCATTGAAAATTCTTCATAGGACCTTTCAAAAATATTATCTGGGTAGGGGAAGGAAAGATTTACGTAATGGAAGAGAAGTCAAACTTTATTTGAATATAGAAAGAGAGTTGAAGGGGTAGAAATCTGAATTGCTGAGAAAGGAGTTTTCAGAGCAGACTGTTTCTGGTATTTTATACCAATTATGTGCAGCTATTGCTTTGAATAAATTTTGCTGCCCTGCTGAGATTTCCTTTTTACAAATCCTGGAGCAATTATAAGATGGAAGTCTGGAATGTATAAACAATGTCCTTTGAACAGTAAATGAGACTCATTCTTATAAAACTCAAGGGTAGGAATGTACTACCTTTTATTCTGTTTCTCTGCCTTTCCTTCCTCCGTAATCATTGCACAGAAACTTATGTCTACTTTGAGTGGACAAAAACAGGAATTTTGACTAGAAGTTCTTTTAAAGTATCATTTCTATCAAACTAACAAAATCTCTCCATTGCTATAACACAATAAACAGTATACTTAATAACTGTTCAGTATAGCTATTGATTCTATATTTCTATATCTCCAACCTTAGCCCAACAAACTGTAATAGGTTACCTTTTTCTATAGACCTGGAAAACAAAGTACTGCTCCAAGTCAGTTTCATGGGGAGAAAAATGACACCCTTAGAGCATAACATTAGGCTGAGTTTCCAAATGTTAGCTTGTTTTATGTGACAAAGCAATCTGCACTAATCATGGCAAACAATATATCAAATCCTAAAGAGAAGTCAACTGTCACTTGGAATTAACTGTAAAAAGCCTGGACTCCATTATTTTGCCGAACTTACAGACCTTATACAATGTTTACAATAAGGTTTGGAGAGTTGCCTAGCGTTGGAATATATACAATTAAACAACACAGTGGAACGGCCCTTTTATGTCAGCACTGCTAAAAGACCGCCATTATGCTCACATGATAGTCATTCTTGGAACTCTTAACATAAACAGGAGTAGAGAACATTCATTTGTAATTCTGTCTAAGTGCATATGGGATTTTATTTTATTTTATTCACATAAACCCCCATGGAAACTAAAGATAGCAATAATAGAGGGATCACCGAGTGAGAATTATTTCTTTGTCAAAGAATGTCATACTTTTGTTTGCAGCTGAGCCTAAGTACTTAGGTCTTTGGACTTTTATGTAAGCTTCTATAAACAAGGCAGATTGTGTTTAAATTGATTACAAAGTGAATTTATTTGTTTGAAGATACTTTTACACTAGAAATTAATACAAAATGCAGCTCCTGATTCCCTCTTTCAGACATCTATCAAAAATAACCAATGTAAAGAGGCAACAGAATATCATAGATTAAAATGAAACCAAACATAGGCTGTGTTGAATCCACGTCATGTTTCCTTGAAGTTAGATTAGGTCAATTTAATAGTTACAGCTAGACCAGAAGGGTTGATCCTTCAGTGCAACCACAAGAGGGAAAGATACACGACTGAAGCAATTTCTTGTTTTTGGAAAGTGGAAATATTTAAGATATTGATTTAAGTTCTGTCTTTCAGTAATATAAATATATATTTTTAATACATGTATTGGATTTTCCCTGTAGCATTTTTTTCCTATAGGCTTCCCAGGGATGTGTTTGGCTTTATAATTCTGAAAATTAGTTTACATTGATACCAAAATAAAGCATAGCTGTAATCACATGACTCAATATCAAGAGGAAGATTTTAGCTCAGTTTAGATCACTGGAGCCAGTGACTCCAGCTGTTTTTGCCTCTGTTTTCTAGTCTGTTGTCTAAAATTTGGGAATTTGTTAAGCATGTTTCCAGAGAGGTTTGAACTGCTTGACAGAAACTTGACCTGTTAAATGGCCAAAAAAAAAAGGACTGTCAACTTGTATATGAAAAGTTTGCAGGATATTTGAATGACTGAGTGTTAAAGCACCTCAGAACATAAAAGGTTATCTGAAATATGATTGTTTCAGTAAAAAATGAAATGTTCGCCTCTCCCTAATCCTGGCCTGAAATTTGTAGATTAGAACCCTCAATACAGACCACTTTTTGTCCTTTACTTTCACTCGTAGTATGAATCCTTCTCTCCACTTCTCTAAATACCTGGTGGGCCTCCACTTATAATTAGAATAAGTGAAAGATTATATTGAATTAGACTAAGGATTTCCCAAACATGGTTTTGACCCTATTTGGACAGGGTCAACCAGATGCCCCAAGTATCCTTTAAATAACCAGTGCATCGATCATCTGTATGACTAGACTGTTCTTGCACCCATTTATGTGTTTAAGGACACTCAGAGAAATAGGATCCGCATACATTTGTGCAGTACTACTGGATTCCTTTTTTTTTTTTTCCAAGAAAATACACATTTCAAATGTTTCCTCTGTTCCTTTCTTTTCATAATTTCAGGACTAACTTTGGTTTTGATTTTATAAACTTTAAAAATATCTCTTTCACATTAATATTTTTCCAGGATGAAGAATCCTAATTTTATATTTCTTTTCTTTGAATCATTTTAGTTGATAATGTAGTTTAGTTGTTTGGAAGGGCAATAATTACAACTTCACAGAGTGACCTAATGCACTTGAATTTTGTGCATAGTAACATTAGATTTTCGATTATATTTCTGTTAAATAACTCGCCATGCCCAATGTTAATTGCTCCTTGGGGTTATGGTTCATGTTGAACTGCCACCTTTCAGGTGGTCCAAAATGACGCCCAGATACCGTTCCAGTTGCAGCTGGTAGTTTAGTGGGCTGTGTTAGTCTTACTCATGGATACTGAAGATCATCTGTCACCTTTTTGATTCACTTTCCCATTTTCTCAGCCTCATCAGCACAGTATGTGTCGTGATGAAAGGAAAGAGTGGTATATGCAGATGTGGCATTTCAATGCGTGCCACTTCTTTCAAATTTTATATAAAAATGTTAAGTTAAGCTGGACATGAGTCTGACAGAGACCGTTCTTAGAACTTAAAAGAATTATGTCATGATTCTCATGTTGGTTTCTTGTTACATTTCCTTCCTTTCTAATGTTCATTGCACAGATACTCTTACGCAGGCATATGGAGGATTCACAGGTCGGAAGACATATCCCCACTCTTGGAGAGAGTACAGTACAACTAGGGGAAATAATATGTAATTAATAGCCATTAACAATTTGAGTTGAGGGCTGTGGATGGTATGAGGAGAGTGGTCTATGGGAAGGTGGAGAAATAGACTTCACTTCAGGATAAATCAAAAAACTCTCTGTGGATGGGGCAACATCTGCGCTCAGCTTTTGATAGCATGGTAATGATGATCAGTGGTGTCGGTGGCAGAATAACGTTGGTATGTTTGGGGCGGACTAGAAGAGCAGTGCAGAGAGCCTGGCATCCATGTAGGAAGACAGGCAAATGAAAAGGTCTTGCTTTATCCTTTGGGCAGTAGGGAGCGATTATAGGTTTTAAGCTGAGAAACAGCAACATTTCAGGGAAATTAATCCAGTAGATGCAAAACAAATGGGTTGGAAGTGAGGGGAACTCTAAGCGTCATAAGGCTTTTTCTGTATATATTTTAAAGTGGATTCTGTGGCTACTGTGTCAGAGATTTCTTGAAAACCCTAACTAAGAATATAGACAGTACCTAACGAAGGTACTGTCTATATTCTTTCAAATATTCTTTCAGTGTTAAACAGTTCTTTTCACTACTGACCACAAAAATATTTAAGTGCAAAATCAAATGTGCCTGTGATATGTACAAAAGACATCTAGGCAAAGTGATTCTTTGTTTTTTCCTTAATTATTTGAATTTGGAATCCCACTTTATAAGACTCAAGGACTATGTAAATTCATCCTGCGCGACTGCAGGTATAGGTTATGAGAGAATTCATTGTAGTAAGGTAAATTGTTTTGAACAACAATAACAAAAATAATAGTGATAATGATTACAGCTAACATTTTTGAATATTTACTATATGCCAGGCACTGTTCCAAGAAGTTTATGTGTATGCAAATCACAATTGTTAAAATATAATATATAGTTAAGTATGAATGGGTCTCATATTAAACAATAGAAAATGGGAAGAGAAAAACAAATCGGTGTGCTTGATAAATAGAACAAATGTAATCTATAAATATTGTCTCTTTTCATATAATCAAGAAAACACCCATGTACTAGGCCCTATGGGAAGTGAATGATGTCACTGTTTTATACTGACAATTGAAAAAATCTATAATATAGTTAATTAACATATGCTAGAAAGTAAAAATAAATTGGGTGAACAGAATAATATTTGGGGAGTGTGATGTGGAGCTATTCCAAGCAGAATACCAGCTTGGATTTGTTTTTCTTTTACATCTACACCCGCACAACAGCCTTATGGATTTAAAAATAATTATGTGCAGTTTTATCGTCTTGGCTCTGGAGCACTGCACTCAGTGAAAATCATAGTTATCTGCGTTAGGAGGCTGCCGATGCAGCCCGAGCATCTTTTATTAAGAATCTTGTCTCATTCTGCCTTTCGGAAATGTATAGCCCCGCCCCCTTCCTTCTTTTATCTATTCACTACGAGGTCAGCTTTTTGTCTCCTTAACTTTATTCTTTTTTTTGGAATCTCTCTTTTACTCGCTTGTGGAGTTACAGTACAGAATGTGTATCTCCTATAATTATATATCTTGTGACAACTCTCTTGTTGCTTCCCAAGAATAATTTCTGAGTTGTTTGCATAATCCTGTGCCTTGAGTGAGAGTTAGTCATAAGGATACCAATAAGGTCCTGAGAGAAAACAGAAGGGCCAGATATAAATGCTGAGATTAGTGGCTCCCTGAAGAAAAACACCCCGTGGGAAGGTGGGTACCAATGTGGGCAGTTAGAAAGCTTTGGATAGTGATTCTGGTGGAGGGTTGTCCAACGTGGAAGAAGCTGAAAACTACTAGAGAAATGACGAGTTTAGAAAATGCAGGACGTCCCCGGGGCCCCGAAGCCCTGAGTAGCCATCAGGGGCCACATAACTTGTATGGGCAGAGTCCAAGGAAGCCCGGAGTCAGGGCTATGGTGGGAGCAAGTACCCAGGGGATGAGAATCAGACCCAGGCAAGAAGCTCTGGTTCTTTCACGTCCAGGGAGGCAGACAGAGAGGATTCTGGTTTAAGTTAAGGTTGAGAATGAGGGTAGATTTGGAAAAGAGACTGAAAATGCTATGGAAGAATGATCTATCTCTGTAGATGTCACCTATATGTGGAATCTTAAAAAAATGATACAAATGAACTTATTTACAAAACAGACATAGATTCACAGACTTAGAAAACAAACTTACGGTTACCAAAGGGAAAAGCGGTGTTGAGGGTTGGAATTTGGGATCAACAGATACACATTACAGTATATAAATAGATAAACAACAAGGACCTATTGTATAGCGCAGCAAACTATACTCAGTATCTTGTAATAACCTGTAATGGAAAAAAATCTGAAAAATATATATATAAGTATAACTGAATCACTTTGCTGTTCACCTGAAGCATTGTAAATCAACTATACTTCAATTTAAAAAAAAAAAGGAATGATCTAATGTGTAAACATGAGCCAGGCCACGTGGAATTTGAGAGTATGTACCTGTAATATGTCTAATTTGTATGTAGTTTATTCCCTGAGATTCTCTTTAATGTTTGCTTGTGAACAGTTACCAAGTCAGTCATTTTGTCTATTTTAAATGACTTTCTGAACGTGTGGTACTTCAGAGTGGGGACGGAGGGCATTGTAAGAAGAGTACAAAGGCATGAAATCAAGTGGTTTTGTCTTAGGAGGAGAAACCTGTGTTCCTTCAAATGATGGTAACAGAACATTTCCCATGAAGTGGCATCAAACAGAGACTTTTTGTTTAAGGGTCCCCAGGGTCTGGGTTTTGGCATGTATACATGTAATAATCCCAACACAGGTAAATACTGACTGTATCATGGTAAGGGCAGAACTAATGCTAACAAATAATTTTTTCAGTGGGCTGTTACTAAGCTAGCCCTGCTACCTCTTTTCATGCAAGAGTTCAAATTTCTCGTGGCCAATAAATTAGGTGTTCACTGTTCAAAGCTGAATTAATGCGTAAAAGTTGCTTCAATGATTTCTTACAGTTTTTTTAAAAAGGCTTAAGGATAAAGTTCCCTCCAACTTTCCTGCCCAAGATAGAAGTTAATGTGCCACAGCGGGCTTCCCTGGTGGCGCAGTGGTTAAGAATCCGCCTGCCAATGCAGGGGACACGGGTTTGAGCCCTGGTCCGGGGAGATCCCATATGCTGTGGAGCAACTAAGCCCGTGCACCACAACTACTCAGCCTGCACTCTAGAGCCCACGAGCCACAACTACTGAAGCCCGCACTCCTAGAGCCCGTGCTCTGCAACAAGAGAAGCCACCGCAATGAGAAGCCCATGCACTGCAATGAGGAGTAGCCCCTGCTCACCGCAACTAGAGAAAGCCCACGCGCAGCAACGAAGACCCAACACAGCCAAAAATAAATAAATAAAATAAATTTATATAAAAAAGAAGTTAATCATATTTACTTATGCTATATATTTTAACCAAATGATCAAAATCGCATGTCCCACATGCTGTACATAATACTGTTATTTTGTATGAGAGCTAATCAAAGTTATCAGAAAGTAGTTTATATATTTTTTGTTGAAATTGGAGGAATGAAAATAAGCTTACTTCTATTAAAGCTATTTATTTGTTTGTTTTTTATTGAAGTATAGTTGATTTACAGTGTTTCAGGTGTATGGCAAAAAAGCAGACTAAAGACAACCTTTCAATGCTAGACCATAAAAAAACAGACCCAAGAAAGGGGGGACCTGTGCATTTACTCCTCTGACCATTTTGGGACAGCACTCTAACCATTTTGGCAAAACAATCCAAAAGTAAATCAGATAGAAACACGAATCTTTGTTCCCAGAGAGACTGTTAGTAAGCCGCTTGCAAGCATGGGTCGTGCCTTCAAATTGCTTTGAAACCTCTGTTATACATATAGTGGATACATACGAATGAATACTTGTCGAGTGACCCAGATCCATATATAACATCATCTTATTCTTTTTAAGAAAACAGCTACTGCATTTCCTTAATTCCAAGTGTACACATTTCCCCCCAATACTTAACCTTCCCTGAAATCAGAGTGCATTGTCTGGTTGGGGCATGTTTGAGGGGTTGCCAGCCTGGGTGAAAGTCCAGTTCTGGAGGGGATTTGTGGATTTGGATTTACTTGTGATAGCCACCTGGGGACACTACCAATCTGAGCCCACTTGAAATTAAATCTGCTTGAGGTTTTGTTGTGCCACACTGGTTGTGTGGATATCGTACCAGCTGGTACTTAAAATTCTTGGAGGAGATTTTTTTTTCTTCTCTTCAGCTAGTCATGAGCTTGAGACATGCACATTTCCTTGCTGTATCTTTCAGTGCAGTAAGTTTATTTCTTGTTTGCCCTACTCCAGATAATGGGACCCCCTTGCTCTCCCCATTTTCTATAGAGTTCTTCTATCAGATTCCTCATTTTTTATTTCGAAGTGGTAGGTAGAATAATGGTGTATCTTGTTGTTGATGGCATCTTAGGTTTCATGAAATACAGTATTTGTTCAGGTTGCAGTTATCCAGCTGATCCATGGCACTTGAAAGCCCAGACAGAGGTTCTGCTGATTGGCTGCTACTGGGGCCAGAAAGCTTATTTTGTGTAGAAGATGGTTACAATACCCTCGTGGAGCTGAAGGTATGAGCCAATGTGGATGACAATTAATGTCTTAGTGTTAATTCTGCTAAGCCTCTTTGGGGTTTGGGAAACAAAGTCCCACTGTACTTCATCATGGTTCCTTGCAGGTGGAACTCAAGTGATACAGTCCAGAATCCAAGAGGTCTTTAATCAAAAGCCCTCATTCTTCTCATTAGTTCTGACTACATACTCTTTCTTTTCCTTTATGGCTAAGTTTCCACTTTACAAACGTACTGGTCAGTTGCATCCTTTTGCATTTCTCATAGTAATTGATCCTTGCCCATTTTTCTGCTATCACATGTGCAGAGTAGAATGCCCTCCCAAATTGTAATCTCCACTTGTTAACAGACTATTCATTTCTCTCCTTCATGATTGTTGCCAACACTTTCTAAATGCTTCTGTCCCAGGTGATTCTCTTCCTCTTTGGGAAAAGAGACAGGAGGAAGAGAATTAATATTTATTTATTGCCTACTATTGTCAGGTACTCTGTGAAATTATTTTCTTTAATCCTGACAACAACCTGTGGAAGATAATTATTATTATCCCATTTTACGTAAGAGAAGACTGAGGTTCACAGAGGTGAAGCACCTGCCCGAGGCAATGCAGTAGGTAAGGAGTTGAGCCAGGATTTGAAACCTGCGTCAGACTTCAAAGCCAAACTATTTTCACTCTACTTCATCTTTTCATTTGAGGGCAGAGCTTCATGTAGGTTTTTTTGTTTTGGTTTTTCAGTTTCTCTTAGGCTCACTGAAGTGATTTATTCACAATAGAGATTGAATGCACATATAGAATTCCACTAAAGCAGGTGCTGCATCTGACTATATCATAGGTGTTGGCCCTATGTGTGTGTGTTGCATACTTGTTAGATTTTGGTTACTGTGCTAACGTTTGAGAAATGAGTGCTTTTACCTCAGATAAAAATAAAACTGAGTGCTCGCTAATCTAATTCTCAAATTTAAAAATCTCAAAATTAGTCTGATATCTGCTTTGGTGTCTCATGCTTCATATAGATATCTAATTTAGAGTTTTTACTCTTCATGATTTGACAAAGCATCAATTGAAAGCAAATAATATTTTATATTTACATTTAGCTATGTTCTGAGACGCTCTATAACTTACTACTGCATAATTTATTGAGTGAATTTAATGGCGTAAAATAATGATCTTAGAAACTTTTATTTTTAAAGGTATGATTGACAGACATAATGTAACTCACTGGGGATGGCAATAAATTGCAATAAGATTATAATCAAAGCACTTTGAGTGTGTATGTACCATATGATAATAATACATAGATATGCTTTAGGCTAACACAGACTTTTCTGCTAAGTGTGAGAATTACCTAGAGAGGGAGGTTTTTTGGAAGCTAGGTGACATTCATAATTACTAGGTAAAAACAAATTCAGGAGTGTGTGTGTGTGTGTGTGTGTGTGTGTGTGTGTGTGTGTGTGTCCTCTTGTTTCCCACCGCTTGATCAGACCCAAGCATAACTTGGGTAATCTGAACTAGGCTTCTAATCTGATGGGTTCTACTGTGAACTTTGATGACTGATGAGCAGTCTCAGGAGAAGGCAATAGAGAGAGGAGAGAATTCTGTCCCACAGTCCTCACACTTGGTTCCTGAGGCAAGCCTGCTTTAATGATTTCTTGCTGGGATTCCTTCTTTCTTTTTTTTTTTTTTTTTTTTTTTTTTTTTTTTGCGGTACGCGGGCCTCTCACTGTTGTGGCCTCTCCCGTTGCGGAGCACAGGCTCTGGACGTGCAGGCTCAGCGGCCATGGCTCACGGGCCCAGCCGCTCCGCGGCATGTGGGATCTTCCCGGACCGGGGCACGAACCTGTGTCTCCCGCATCAGCAGGCGGACTCTCAACCACTGCGCCACCAGGGAAGCCCGGGATTCCTTATTTCTGATACTGGCTATGATTGGTTAGTATCTGACTTTTTCTCACCCTTAGACCTGATCCCTCTTTGAAAGTAAATAATAGGGTCGCCTGACTACAGTTGTGAGGGCTGACAGGTGATGACTGAAAAAGTGATACCTTTCTCATCTTTATCAAATAAAAAAGGTTGAATGAAAAATGTAGTATCGAGTTTGGCAGGAGTAATAATGTTGGAGTTAGGCCACAATATTGGGACCTGATTTTTTCAGTGTAGGTGGTGATGTATGTTTGTTTTGCGAAGACTACGCAGCTACCTTAGAGAAAAACAGGAGAGACAGGACTTTGAGTTTTGAATTTCTACAGAGTTGAGTCATAAAGTGTTGGATGTGCTGTTGTAGTGTTGCAATGACTATGCCAAAGTCAAGTTTTACTGCCTCACATATTGTTGTCATTAGTAGTGACAGGCTGGCCAATTAATCTGTCTCTTTGGAGAAAGAAAGATTAACTTACTTGTCTTTTTGTCATTATGATTGTCTGTCTGATAATAACTCAACTTTGGAACATCTTCAGAACTCATTTGCTTCAATGCCCTTTGAAGAACTCTTGGCCAGAAGATAGTTAAAGATAAATATTGACAATTATATTTGTGGAACTGTAGTACTATGCTATTCTGTAAATAAGTACATTGCAATTACTCTTGGGAAAATTCAGACCTCATGGATATCCTTCCTTATTGTATATAGCAACCTACGGTGTGGAATGTGACACAATTCCTATTAAATAGGATGAGTCCATTCATGTGGGCCTTACAAGGGCAAGGATCTTTTCTTATTCTTCATATCCCAGAATTAATGACACGTTCAACAAGTATTTGTTGAATGCATGAGTATATGGGCAATTGAATGATTTTAGAGAACATGTATGACTTTTAAATAAAAGGTATTTAAAGCTGTACTGTTTTAAAAAAACAACCTCCAGAAAGCTTCAGAGAATAAGAACCTGTATATCTACCTTAAAGTATTAATAATTATTAACACTTGCCATATATGCTTTACCTCCTTTTTTCTTCTTAATCGAAGAAATAAAATAGTGCCTTCACTCCTTCCTCAGAGGCACCTCTCACCATGAATGTTGAGACTATTCTTCATGTTTGTGTCCTTATACTTTTCCTACATTTATGTGTATCAATAAAACAATATATAGTAGAGGATTATTTTGTGTTTTTACATTTGCATTTGTGATATCACACTATGTGTATGATAGCGTATCATTCTGCAGTTTTGTTCATTCACAGGTTCCATTTATGAGAACTGTCAATGTTGATTACATATAGGTCAGTTTTATTCATTTTATTGCTTAGTAGTTTTCTGTCTTATACATTAATTTGTCTACTCACTTTTTGATGCATATTTAGATTGTTGCAGGTTTTTTCACTGTTCTGGAAATGTCTCCACAAATATCTCTCTATGGGTCCCTTTGTTGCGCATGTGTGGGAGCTCCTCTGAGGCCTGTTTCTGGCAGGGGGGTGGGAGGTCTTGGTGTGTCCTGTGCTCTCTGAAAGGGCTGTCTTAATATATCCTGACACCAGTGTGCAGGAGAGTACCTTTCCTCCATATTCTTTCAAACAGGCTTTAGTATTTAGTTAGTAAAATATGCAAAATGGGTTCTTTCAAAGTTCACGGTAGATGGCTTAACGGTTACTTAATTTCGCAAAATTCAAATTCTTTTTCATAACCTTAGAGGAGAAGGAAGACAACATAGTAAACAAAGCCTTGTGAATGAAAAAAGGGAATAGCCAAGGAATAAAATAGGAGACATTAAGTTAAAAACCCTTTGGTTGCCCTTCATTGAAGGTTTCTGTTGAACCACACTGAAGTGCATCTCATTCTCAAAGGGGTGGTGACTAACCCCCTCCCCACTTCCCATGACAATCCTGGCTGAAAAGACTCCATAATAATCGTTTTTCAGCCCTAAACACTCGGTCTCGTAGCAGCCTGAACTGATGCTTTTGAGAGGCATGTTATAAAATGAAAGTAGATATCTAATGAGAGGTTCTGGATTAAGTAGCTTAAGTGAGTAAGAATCAGCTTTCACGGTGATTGGATTAACCATCCTGACCAATCTGAACATCTTTTTGAACCTCTTTTTTCTAGAAAAGATATCATCTCTTTTATGTGGAAACTACTATTAGCAGAAATGAAACCCTGGTTTTGTCTGAAAAAAAAAAGCATTATGACTAATTTTATGGATCAAGTTTTTTTCCTCTCAGCTCCTGTGTTCTGTTTTCTTCTCATTTCTGCAGGAAGAGCCCATTTCCTTGCCACGCTTTTGCCTTTAGTGTATAAATAGCAAGTGTTAGATGGCCTTTACCTCAAATCCCTTCCATTCATCTCAGGTTCTCATTCTTCAGTTGAAATGGCCCGCTAAATCTGGCAAATGACCATGGTTAATATGTTCTTTACCTTTTGCCCAAATTCTCTGTTTCTCTTGCCAAATATTCTTATTGTTGAGAGTATCATTTCCACTTACCCAGTTCTAGAGTCTCCAAAATCACCTGGTTGTGAAGTTTTCCTCCTGGGTACCCCTCACTGCCCTTGCCATCAGAAAATCAGCCTTTTGTCTTTTGTCCCTTTCTCTCCTACCCTCATCTGACCGGTGTGAGATGTTAAATTCTAGATTAAAAGAAGGTCTCCTCGGGCCTCCCTGGTGGCGCAGTGGTTGAGAGTCCGCCTGCCGATGCAGGGGACACGGGTTCGTGCCCCGGTCCGGGAAGATCCCACATGCTGCAGAGCGGCTGGGCCCGTGGGCCATGGCCGCTGAGCCTGCGCGTCCGGAGCCTGTGCTCCGCAATGGGAGAGGCCTGTGTACCACAAAAAAAAAGAAGGTCTCTTCAGGGCTACCTTGAGATGCCTGGGCAAAAGGCAGGCCTAAGAGTAGAGGACAGGAGTCATGTGCTTGTTTTTCCTATATAGTACTTAGCACGTTGTGAACTCAGTAAGTCTTAAGCACAAACTCTTTAGTGTCTGCTTGCCAGTTATTGTGATAAATGGCACAGAACAGATTGGTTTTCCTCAAAACACAGTATGCTTTCAGGCCACTTGAATACCCTCCCCCAGATGAAGTTGGTGCACATCCAAGTTTGGGGCCCATTGGGCTAAGCAGAAGAGAGCTGGGGAAGGAAATTGGTGGGGGCAGAGCACATAAAACAATACTAATAGCTGAAACAAAAATACTAACTGGTGTTATCTGTTGTTCAGGGTCATCTGCTCTGCTCCTTGCCTTCCGTTGCCATAGAAAACTGAAAATTGATTCAATTTATTAAATCAAGAAGATGACAATGGTGATTCCATTCAGCTGCCTATAAACCTGAGGGATTCTTTCACAGCTAAGCAAACAGCTACATGGCTAATGCCTAAAAGAAAATAAGCAGCAGGTCCAAGGGAAATTAAACTCCCTCCTTTCGCTGACTCCCTTTCTATTATATTCTACTGGAAACGTGTATCCGTGAAGAATTTCTGAGTCATTTGCTGTAGGCAAATACTTGTGTGGGCCTAATGGAGTATAGAGCAGTGAAAACAGAGGTCATAACTCAGGGAGGAGGGCGGGCAGTGGCGGTGATGGATGTGAACTAGGGCGGGGTGTCTTCTGCAGCCTTCGAGGCCCTGTTGCACTTGCCACGGTCCCAGAGCTCTTATAAAGCCACACCAGCCACAGGGGCTCTCCTTCCAGAGGTGATAGAGGTGCAGGCTCGGGCCCTTCAGCGACCACTGTGCTGACTTTACAGAAGAAAAAGGAAAGGGACAGGAAGTCACACCCTGCCCCACACATACTTGAATTGAGTGAAGTAAGTTCTAGAACTGCAGACGAGACCACAGCCACCCTGCCTCTCTCTGAGGTTTGTAATGCCACCATTTACACTTTGTTCCTTCCGTCAGAGCATTGTTTTTAGTTCAAAAAAGAAGCACATTTTCTGAGAGGGATAATATTAAGCTTCATTGCTCATCTCACTCTTATTGTAGCAGACTGGATGAAGAACAAAGAGCAAAGAGCATGTCTATAGAAGAGCTATGGTCACCAGAGCGGGGGATGGGGGATGGTCATTCCTCAGGGAGCTTGGGACCAGAGAGAAACCCACCCCCGCTCAGTGTGGTTGTCATATTAGTAAAATGAGGATAAGGTGAGTCAAGGGCAGCCTTCAAGGAGCAAAACAACCAAAGAGAAAAATACAGAAAAAGCAGTGGGTTGTCTGATGACCTGTGTTAGAAAGGGGAGTGAGCACTCTTGCAGCAGCAGCTCTGGGACTTCCTTCTCCTGGTACCTCACCAGCCCATGACCCGTGGCCAAACCCCAGTGACCTTAACCGAGACTCAGCCTCTCTGAGCTGCAGCGTCCTTATCAACGAGTTGTCCTTTCTGGAGCCTGGCTGTTGATTCCCTTACCTCCTGGTGACATGCTAAATGATGAAGGCCCCCAGATCTGGTCACCACCTTCTCCTCCTACCCCTCTCACTTTGTGCTTCTCAGAGTCATTAAGTGGCCTCAACTTCTATCCCCACAGAAAAGCCAATGCATCCCCAAACTGATGACCAGAAGCAGGACATTCACCTTGATTGCCTCGCCGCAGGTCAAGGATGGAACTTTTGGGGGCGGGGTAGGGTCATCACCTGCTTCAGGGAGATTCTCCCTCCTTTGGGCCCAAGATTTGCTTTAACTTATCTACAAGGTTAATGGATTTAATTGTGTGTTAGATTGTAAGTAAGGATTCTTCCCAGTTAATGATGCTGGTGTAGGAAAAGCTATAAATTCTCCCATGGCTCAGCAAGCTTAGGCTTGAAGCAAAATAGTGTTTAGACCTTTTCTCCTAATATATGCTTCTGTGCACATTGGGTTCAATCAATATTGACGAACGGGCCTCTTAGAAAGAAGATGGGTGCATTAGACCTTACCTCATCTATCCAGTAAGTCAGTTGTTGTGCTTCAAGTATTAGTATCCGGCACTCTTCTGAAACTTTACTTTCAAAGTAATGGAAAAGTGGAATAAATTATTTATTGAGAACTTTGGTCATGAAATGCCCTGGTCTCTGGAGGCAGTAAGATTAACCGTATAACACGTGAAATAATATACAAGTTGGTCCACAGTTAATAATGATTAATGAGTGGAAGAATGAGGAAAATGTTTTCAAATAGGTCAGAAATGTAGTGCTTATGTTGGTTCGTACTTCTGTTTGAAATTTTTAAAGATCGGTATATGTATCATTTTCAGTTATTTGAAATATGCCATTAAGAATTATGGATATAGAGTTTCCCCCAAATGCATTTAATCTTTTAAGCATTTGTACCATTACAGAGATCGTGGAGGATCCAATGAAAGCGTTTTAAATGGAAACCTTATAAGAAGGAAGAATGGCAGCACTTTGAGTGGTGTCCTGTTTACTTTTCTAAGATGAAATGAAATGTCATGTATTTGGGAAGCCCACTACAGTTTTTTTTTTCTAAGGGAGACAACAACTTTGTAACCCTAAGAAAGTAGATACTTATGGCAAATTGGAATAAACATGCCAGTGTTAGAAAGAAGGCCAAGAAAGCTCGAACCTACATGAATGGAAACTATCTAAAGTGCCATAGACACTCTATTAACAGGATTGTTTGGAACATGAATGCAGACCAACTGTGGGCCAAACAATCTCAAAATGTAATTGCATCCAAAAGCAATTAGACATGGTGGGTATTAGGTCTTGTCTCTGAAGCAGTCTCATAAAGGTGCTGCCTGAATTTCTAAGGAGCTCTGTAAGCTGGTACAGTTTTTGCCAGCGTGCCTCTGATTGGTGGTTAGAAAAGCGTCACAGCAGCACACAAAGGCTGTGTGAGTCTAAAGTGAATGAGACTTACAGATCTGCCCCAGCCAAGAATCCCTTTCTTCACAACTGTGTATGTAGTGTATATTATGGACCTTGTGCTTAAAACATTTCTCTGGAGATGTCTCTCTGTCTGAGTGTTTTGAGTCCCAGGACCCCAAGATGTGGCCAGCAGTTCTTACTTCCTTGCTTCTAAGGAAGTTCTTGGGGGTGTAGTTGCCATGTGAAGACCTCTCCACTTTGGGTAAAGACCCTGGTAACTTTAAATATTAGTAAATTGGGAAGAAAACGTTCTTTAGTGTAATTTCACGTGTGAAACAACTTCAATGGAAAATTTCTTGATCCACTTTTTTTTTTTTTTTTTTTTTTGTGGTACGTGGGCCTCTCACTGTTGTGGCCTCTCCCGTTGCGGAGCACAGGCTCCGGACGCGCAGGCTCAGCGGACATGGCCCACGGGCCCAGCCGCTCCGCGGCATGTGGGATCTTTCCGGACCGGGGCACGAACCCGTGTCCCCTGCATCAGCAGGTGGACTCTCAACCACTGAGCCACCAGGGAAGCCCTTGATCCACTTTTTAAATACTGATAATTTTAATGATCATTGTGAATAAATGAAGGTACCTGTTAATCCAATTACAATCACTGTACCTAAGTAAATATTCAGGCTTATGTACTATAGAAAGGGTCACTTCTACCCTGCCATCTAGTATAATATGTAGCACAGAGTATCTGTAGCAGAGTATCTACTTAATAAATATTGGTTAAAGAAATAAATGAATTGGGACAACCAGGCTGAAATAGAATTAGGTGTAAATAGGAGAGATAAGTGCCATTTATAGCATCCAAATAAGGTGTCTGAATATGGTCATCAGTAAAGCTTTAGCGTGATGATATGCAAAAATTAATGCTAACAATGTTTTTATTCTAAGAGATATTTAATGTGTATTAGAGAAACCTATATTTCTTTGCAAAGTTGTTTTACTCTTATGCAATTAATTGCTCGAAAGTGGTGGGTTGCACCCAGAAGTGTCAGGAAATCACTGAGGAAGTCACATGATGTGTCAAAGCGTGACATTCAGGCCGGTACTGATTAATGCGTAGGCAGCACTGCCCAGCTAGCTGATCAACTGTTGTTATGTTGCCTACTTAGCAATCTCTGGTCTATGCTCTGAATCATGATTTCAATGTGTATTTGTGAAATTATTCAACACTTACCATACCTTAAAGGCATAAAGCAAATTGTGGCTATTTCTTGAGGCCATCGGTGCTGCAAGAAATGTTGTGCTCCCCTCCCCGCCCCACTGTTTGTGGCAGTGAAGCTTAGGAATAAGAAAGACCATGTTCACATCAAAGCTCTGTTACTTATTAGCTGTGAAAGCCTAATATTTCTAATATAAACATATAATAGTTCTTAGCCTCAGTTTACCTCTCTGTAAAATGGGGCTACTACTACTAATTCACAGGATCGTTAGTCTTCTCAGCCTCTGTTAAGTTACACAAAGTCCCTTGGAACTGGCCAGCTGAGGGGTGCTGGAAAGGAAGTGTAGTTGTCTTGGTTTGGCTGAATATCTCTATTATTGTTGAGAAAATAGCCCATGGAGGACAATTGGAGGCTCAAGAGGAGGTTGGAGAAGCAAGAAGCAGCTGAGTTAGTGGAGAGGGAGTGTGAGAGGCAGATTCCTGCTAGAGCTCAGTACACTGACAGCAGCTAAACGTTACAGTTGGTAACTTGGCAATGAGGGACTAAACAGAACAGAAAAAACTGGAACAACTCAAAGAGCCTTCTGCTCCCATTTGGTATAGAAATGAATAGTCTTACATTTTTTAGTATCTCTTGAGGTTTGCTATTAAGGTAAAACATGATAGCTAATGTTCAAATTATGCTCAGTACATGGTGAATTATTAAGAGAACTTCATCTGTAGAGATGCTCAGGATATTGTGTTTAAGAAAGATAGAAAATCTAAACTATTACTTAGAAAATTTTTCATTAAAAGAGTTAATATAAAAATCTATAGTGTATCTTATTTAAACTCTTATCTAGATTAAAAGGAACACCAAAACTTACCTGGAATCCATTTGCAAAAAGCTCCGGTCAGATGGAGGTGACCTGTCATTCACATTTTGGCTTCTTGATACTGGATTTAGCAACAGTTTCCTCATCTTTCAAATGGAAATAAAATTACCACCCACTTACAGCTGGTAAGAGGTTTAAAATCAGATAACCCCTGGAAAGCACTTAGCACAGTACCTAACACAAAGTATGTGCTAAACAGAGGTTAGCTTTTATGATTGGTGTTCTTACTATAAGTGTTACAATTACTATTTTACCATTTCAAGGTTCTTTTTCTGAAACTATTAAGACCCACTTCTTTTACATTAGCTGAAAGTCTTTGCTTTCTACTCCTTTGCTTGGTCTGGATTTCCTTTTCTTTCATTGATTTTCCAAACATTGTTTTGATATTGGGTAAATCACTGCCCATTAAAAGCTTGGGAAAGGAGGTTATATTGCATTGTGGGTGCTGGTTATAATTTTTCCTGTGCTCTCTTTCTTTTCTTGTCTTGGCTGGATGTCGGATATTTCTTTGGTGTCCTCTGCAGGCATGTTCATAGTTTTCTTTCCCAAGCTCTAAGTAGTGCCCATGGGACATTGTGGCTTGCCAGCCAAAATCCATGTATTGAAGTGGGCACATGTGTGTTCCTGTTAGTCTTTGTTCATCCTGCAACTATATTTCTCTTCTTCCTTCCTCTCTCTCTTTTTTTTTTTTTGCGGTACGAGGGCCTCTCACTGTTGTGGCCTCTCCCGTTGCGGAGCACAGGCTCCGGACGCGCAGGCTCAGCGGCCATGGCTCATGGGCCCAGCCGCTCCGCGACATGTGGGATCTTCCCGGACCGGGGCACGAACCCGCGTCCCCTGCATCGGCAGGCGGACTCCCAACCACTGCGCCACCAGGGAAACCCTCTCCCTCTTTCTGGCTGTAATACTTCTTTCGGTTTAACAAAATGTCACAAGAACATTCTAAAAATGATACTGTGCATTATCTCCTTTTTGTGACATAACTGTAACTTGAGTGAATTTGTTCTCAACAGAGAGAAGGAGTGTGACAATTCTAAACAAACAAAAGTAACAGCCTTTACTGTTTCTTATATGCGATTCATAAGGCCGCAGCTTAGGTAGAAAAGGCCAAGTCTTCAACTGAATTTAAAATGAAAAATTTGAGTTTCTATCAACATTAGATACTAGTCTTTGACAAGAGGCTTTAAACTCTTTGGAAAGATAGCTCTGATTAAACATTTGTTGGCATGGACAATGTGGCATTCCAGGAACCAGGATCTGTACTGTAACTTCGTATACGTGCAGTATATTTTCAGAGAAACAAGAGTTACAGGGATGGCTTGGGTTTAACTTCTGAGGATGATCAGAGACAAATATTTAACTGATGAATATAATATTTGATGGATGTTCAAATAACTATTATCCCAAATGTACTAGAAAATCAAATAAACTGAGAACTTTTCCTTCTCACTAGTAATTCTACCTAAAGGAATTTTAATTCCTCACTTCAGAGTGGTATTTTAAAAATGGAAATCTGATCCATTACCACCCACCCCTCCCAGCACTGCCCAAAACCTTTAATGGCTTTTGGGTGCCCTTAGAAGACAGTACAGTCTCTCTGATGGAACCACCACGTCTTAGAGGGTCTGGCCCACTGTGCTCCTGCTTCGCTGGGTTCCTGGCTTACCGTCCTTCACTTTCTCAAATGCTCCACACTCCCTTCTGTCTCAGAGCCTTCCAGGACATTTCCCCTTTGGGAATTCTCTTTCTCCCATTCTTTACACGGTTTATTCCTCCTAAGCCTTCACTTCTCATTGTCACAATTACTTTCTTAGAGAGGGCTTTCCTGGCTCCCTGATTTAAATTAGAGCCTCAAAGTTGCTGTCTTACGTGGCCTCCTGTTCTTTTCCCTTATGGCACTTATCACAGTCTGTAATTGTATATTTATTTGTGTTTCTTTAGCATCCATCTCACAAGTAGATTGTAAGCCGCATGAAGACAAGGATTCTGTTTTATTCACAGCTGTATACATGGTACCTAGCCCGGTACCTGGCAGATAGTGAGCCCTGGATAACTGTGAGCTGAATTGATAAATATGTAAGATTGCAAGAGAAGGATAAACAATTGAAATGGTTTGCATGTGTCATATTTGCTTCTTTTCTACCTCTAGCTTGCTGTAAACAATCTGCCTCTCATGAGATTTCCTCAAAGAAACCATTATAATATTATTTTAATTTGAGTAGCAATGACGCAAACGTTTATTGAGTCACAAGCTGGGTGCTTCTGCACGCAAGGTAAATTAGACGTAGCTTCTACGTTAATGGAACTCGTAATATAAACCGAGAGATAAACATTTATCTAGCTCTCTGGAGGGCAATATGGGGAGAGTTCCCAAGGGCTTGTGTTTGGGGGAGAGGTGGACAGGATGGAAGAAACTTTCATAAAGGAGATGACATTGAAGCTCACTGAGTTTGGGAGCAGTTGTAGAATGTTTCTAGATGGAGAATGTTGAAAGGCTATTCTTGGTGGAAAACCTAAAATGGGCGAAGGCAGAGGGGCATCAAAGTACATGCTGTGAGAGGTTCTATGTGGCTGGGAGTGGGTGTGGAGAAGGGTGAGTATTGGAGGAGTGTGGCAGGAAATGACGTCGGCAGGATACATTGGGTGTAGGTCCTGAATCATTGGGGTGATTTTGCTAAGAGGTTTGGATATTATTCTGTAGGCCATAAGAGGCCATGAAATGTTTAAAGCAGGTGAATGAGAGAGCAGATCTGTGTTTTAGAAACTTAATGCTGGAGTTCCTTCTGAAGACCTGTCCAAGAGAGCTGTTTTAATAGAGTGATGGCAATGTGTTACTGAGTGCGTGGGAAGGAACCGAAGGGGACAATGAATAATAACCAGGCTTTGCAGAAGCTAGGTTATAAGGGGAAGGAAAATAATGATGGGATCTCTTTTAAAAATCTTTCTTTTTAAAAAAATTATGAAAGTAATACGTGCTTAATAGAATTTGGAAAATACAGAAAGTTATAAAAAAAAAAAGAAAGCAAAGATTATAGCATGGTTTTGGAAGGGAAAACAGAGTCAAGGGAAAATGTTCTTAGGGAAGCTTTTGGAAATGATCTGGAAGGATCTTCCCCTGTAGAGATGCCTTAGTTTGTTTTTTTCTTTTCTTTGCAGGTTCTAATTCTGTCCATCTAGAGGGGCCTTTTGGGTCTCAGGGCTTTTGCATATACTTGTTCCTCTGTCTGGAATAGCTTCTCTTGCTGTCCTCCCTTCCCCCCTTTGACTTAGTTAACTTACTTCTTCAGGCAAATAATAGTAATAGTGAGCATCATAATAATAGCCATAATTTAGAAACATATATTGATCACTTTTTAGATGCTGTTCAGTGGTTAGTGGTTTCATTTGTTATCTAGTTTAATCCTCACAAGAGTTCTATATGGTAGGTACTATTATTATCCCATTTTCTAAATGAAGATGCTAAGGCATGGCTAGATTAAGTGACTTGAACAAGTATAAATACCACTAGTTATTTCCTCAGGGAAGCTTTCCACACCCCCGACCGAGTTAGGAACCCCTGAATATGATCTCATAGCTCCTAATTTCTCCTGGGAGACTTTTATCACATTAGTACTCTTTTGATAAATGTGGATCTCGCCTATTAGACTGTATGTCCCATGAGGGCACATTCTATGTCTTGTTCCTGGCTGTACCCTCCAATGCTTAGCTCTGTGATTACGTGGCATATAGTAGGGTGCTCAGTTAACCAATCACTTGACACTAAAGATCGCTACTCTTGTAGTGAGGTCAGTCTAAGCCTGTGATGCTCTGACCTGCTAAAAGCACCTATACTGGAAAAGGGCCTGTTTCTTAGCTGGGCTCCATGACAGCCCTGGGGCCTTGAGATATGAGAACTTTGGAATTTCCTGGGGCTTAGATGCCTCTAGATCAAACTGTATATCTTTTTTTTCCATTTCCTCTCAGTTCCCTTTCTTCCATGGAGCAGTCTCGTAACTGATCTGATTTTCTAGGCCTTGAACTAGATCACATCTTCATGCAGGTCTAGACAACAGGGACTCCTGGCCTAGGTTGATACTCAGATTCTCTGAGCAGTTTCCTTTAAGGGTCTGAGTTTGCTTTTATTCACGTTTTATGCATCTGATTTTCACTGAACTTTGCAAGCTTTATAATTTAAAAAAATAATGAATTAGGTGGAGATTATAGAAAGATGATTTTTCAAGATAATGCATTAAAAGTTTCATTTTTATATTTTGTCAATGAATTGGCTTTAAATAGATTTGAAAATCACCAATAAAGAAACTGAGGTTTATTTAGTAAAAAAGGTAAATTATTGATTTTTTTACATTTTAATTCGAATGTAGGTTGCGCTGTACATTTTAAAGTAAATATATTTTTGGATTGATTTTGGACCTGCTGCTTTTTTATTCTATTTATCAAGCAATAAGAACTGTGAAGGCACTAGAATTTGAATACTCTCATTTCAGGAGGTTTTAACCTCTCAGGTATTTTGAGCACAGCAACCAACATCCACAGAGCAAATGTTTAAATTAGTTTTGACATAAATAAATTTAAGGATCCTTACTACTTCTTTAACAGTTAATACAAAGTGTCAAGAAAAGAAGCACACATTATGAATTTTTTCCCTAGTTTTAGACATTTAGTAGAGTTCTTTTTGTTTTGTTTTGTTTTCTCCCCCCTTAACAAAAAGTGGTCAGTAAGGCATTTAAGGCAGGTCAACTTGTTTCAAAATATTGTCTTGGGAACTACTTTAGTCTTTATCTTTGTCTTCCTGTTTATTTATAGACTGGAAAAGGAACACAGCCTTTCCTGCTTTTTCAGTTTCCTCATGATGATATCTCAGTTTGTACTGAATTAATCCAGAGGAAGAAGGCATTCTTTCTACCTCTACAGAAGAAACCACCTCTGTGAAAAGCTGGGGTTAGGGCTGTCAAAGTCAAGTGGTTTAGCAATTTCTACTAGTTTACTTTATTTAAAAGGTAACACAACTTTCAAAAAATTTCTTAGCCCTAAAATGTATTAGAGCTGGTATTATAGAAAGAATATTGAATTGACAGTATTATAAAAAGATATAAAGATAGCAAGCCAGAGTAAAACTAACTTTGTTGGCATTTCATGGCTGGTTGTGATATCAAATTTTGTTACTTTGGGTATGAAATGAAACTTAATAGAGCCTATGTTCTGATTACCCTATTAAAAAAGTATTTTACATTCATTCATCCAGCAGACACTTCCTGCTGAGTGTTAAGAATTCAGAGATAGGTACGACCTCATTATCAGACAGAGGGAGTCTGGGTCCATGAAGGATTGTGTGCCGTTCACTCACCCACCTTTAAACAATGCCCCCTCCAAAGTAAAACTGGACTGTAATATAAATGAGAAATAAGTTTTCATTGTGTTAAATCCCTAAAATTTGAAGGTTATTTTTTATAGCAGTTAATCTATACTGATTAATGTACTCTCTGTCTACTGTCAGAATACCTCCCCCTAGTAAGCATTAGTTAGTGAGAAGGGGAGGAAGAGTGTCCCAAGTGGAGAGTGGCATAGGGGAGAAAGAAAGGTTGGAACTTTCAGGAAGCAGTTTGGGGCTTCCCTGGTGGCGCAGTGGTTGAGAGTCCGCCTGCCGATGCAGGGGACACAGGTTCGTGCCCCGGTCTGGGAAGATCACACATGCCGCAGAGCGGCTAGGCCCGTGAGCCATGGCCGCTGAGCCTGCGCGTCTGGAGCCTGTGCTCCGCAACGGGAGAGGCCACAACAGTGAGAGGCCCGCGTACTGCAAAAAAAAAAAAAAGAAAGAAACAGTTTCTCACAATAGAGATAATTTGTAGTCATAGTCATGCTTAGTGGGTTTTCCAACATACAAGTTCTCCAAAAGTTTGTGATTATAGACCCCTCTATTGATGGTAATGGACATTGAAAGAACATGAGCCAAGTGAAGGAACTGGGAGTGTTTAGCCAGGAGGAGAGGGAACTTGAAAGACCATAATTAAAATTTTATGAAGGCAAACTACTTAGATTTGCCCCGATTTCAAGGTCAGGGAAATGTGTGATATAAGGGAGGGAAGAGAGGGAAGACTATACTTGCCCAAGTGTCTCTACCCAGAGCTAACCATTTGGCACTTAATACATACTTTTTGTTGGAGCTGATGAATAGGCATTTTGTCCAGTTCACATGGCTAAATGACCTTGCCTTGATATCACTGAATCGTATCTCCAACAGAATGTCAACCCGCAACAACAAGGCAGTGGGGTGAAGGAAAAGACAGATACTATCTTCCTCTGAGATATTGGGGGAAGAAATTTTCCCTTACCTCCCTTATTTATCAGAGCCACATAGCTCAGCTGTTCCTCTGAAACTGTCAGGCTTTCTCACATTCCTGCCTCTGAGCTGATGGATGGGGACTGATGGATCTTGCTTCCCAAATGTGCATTGTAGCAACACACAACTTTATTTAAAATACCATTAAGATGCAAACATATTATAGCTACTCTGAAGGCCTTCTCTTACAACATGAATTATTCAAGCAGCTTCTTAATAATTGCATTGATTTCCACAGTTAAAAACAGATCAGATTATGGAATCTGTTCAATACCACTTAAATGTTTATAGATGTTAGAGCTGACAAAGACCTTTTAGACACTGATAATTCCTTTCACTGGATCGGAATGCTAGAGATTTTGCTCTGTGATTATTTTTAATAAATCAGAAGCACTGTAACAGCAGCCATTAAGGTCTTCATTCTTATTCCATTTTATTCCCAGAGTCATTGCCTGAAAATCTAGTTATGCTAAAAATCTGAGCCAAAACTTTTACATTTATATTGATCAGAAGCTTTTATGTTTCTTTTGCAAAGATCAATATAGTAAACATGCCTTAACCTGCCTGTATCGATGCACGTATTTTAAAAATCTATGAATATTTATTGTGATAAAATCCAATGATTGCAGCTTCTCAGATGCTTTTAGTACCCTATGAAAGAGGGGCAAGTTAACTAGTATGAAAAGAAATTATAGGTGAAGCAAAAATTAGCTCTTATGTTCTTTTTGATTTTCCCCTTATTTGGAAGTTTCTGGGAAGATGATTTCTGTAGTGTTTTAGTCTGTGCGGACTGCCACAACAAGGTACCATAGACTGCGTGGCTTAAAAACCAGAAATTAATTTTCTCACAGTTCTTGGAGGCTGCAAGTCAGAGGTCAGGGTGCTAGCATGGTTGGATTCTGGCGAGAGCTCTTCTCTTTTCCTTTTTAAAATTTATTTTATTGAAGTACAGTTGATTTACAATGTTGTGTTAGTTTGTGGTCTACAGCAAAGTGATTCAGTTTCATATATATATATATTCTTTTTCATATTATTTTCCATTGTGGTTTATTACAGGATATTGAATATAGTTCCCTGTGCTATACAGTAGGACCTTGTTGTTTATCCATTCTATATATAATAGTTTGCATCTGCTAATCCCAAACTCCCAATCCATTCCTCCCCCACCCCCTCCCCCTTGGTAACCACAAATCTGTTTTCTATGGCTGTGAGTCTGTTTCTGTTTCATAGATAAGTTCATTTGTGTCATATTTTTAGGTTATACATATAAGTGATATCATATGGTATTTGTCTTTCTCTTTCTGACTTACTTTGCTTAGTATGATAATCTCTAGGTCCATCCATGTTGCTGCAAATGACATTATTTCATTCTTTTTTATGGCTGAGTAATAGTCCATTGTGTACATGTACCACATATTTATCCATTCATCTGTCAATGGACATTTAGGTTGTTTCTATGTCTTGGCTATTGTGAATAGTAGAGTTCTTTTCTTGATGTGCAGATGACTGCCTTCTTGCTATGAGCTCTCATGGTCAATCCTTGGTGCTCACAAGGCATGGAGAATAAAGCCACAAATCCTATCGGATTAGGATCCCACCTTTATAACCTCATTTAACCTTAATTTCTCCCTAAAAGCCCTATCTCTGAATACAATCACGTTGGAAGTTAGGGCTTCAATATAAGAATTTTGGGGGGACAAAATTCATTCCACAGCACATAGGCAGTGGACCCTGGAGTCAGATTGTGTTTAAATGTGACCTGGAGCAAGTTACTTAACCCTCTCTGTTTCTCAGTTTTGTATAAACTGAGGATAAAGAGTGATGATTTCATAGCTTTATCATGTTGAATAAATGAGTTAAAACATGAAAAGTACTTAGTGCGTGGCATATACTAAACATTCAATAAATGTTAGCTATTATTATTGAATATCTAACTAGGTATTTATGTCTCAGCTAATAAGACTTTTGTGATTTTATATATGTATTATCCAAGTATTCATGTTTACATATCAAATGATTACTAGCACTGGAAAGTCAAAGCATGCCTTGAAAATTTTCCCTCTGAAATTTGATAGATACTTAACTATAAGAGAATAAAGTATGTTTTATTTTATAAAATTCTTATAAAGAAGTTGTTCCTATCAGTGTTGATCTAGTCACTCCCTTTCTCCCTGTCTTATCCTGTCTCCCAGCGCTGGAGAATGTCTGCTCTGCAAACAGACTCAGGACCTTCTCTGTCTATAACCTAAAGATTTCAAGATGACACTGTAAAAACAAATAGCAAGGGTGGAGTAACTTTCCTAGTGACTGAAAAAGGAATTCTCTACTTTTCCTATTTTTCCACTTAAATCTTTTACACACACACACACACACACACACACACACACACGTTCTCACTCACTTTCGTACACGTACAATAAAAAACAGAACACATGGTTGTATACCTTATTGCTGTGGAAATCAAGAAACTTCATCCATAACAAGAAATTCGATAATCTTTGGACTACCCTAAAGGGAGTTTGGGGTAAAAGCATCCCCATTTAGTTATTGTCTTGAAAAGCTAAACAGAAAACAGTTGACAACTTACCAGTAGCTCTATAGGTAATATACGGTTGCCTAATTCATTGGCTAATATTCCATTTCCTGTGTTAGACTGAACACTGACTGGAATTTGAATTGAGTTAAAAGGGTAGAGAAAGTGCACTTAACTGATTCTCAAATAATAAATTATTTTTTAAGATTTGTAACACATGCCATCAGACAGTCTCCAATCCTTCATGGCTCTTTCTGAGTCTAGAGAAGGAACTATGTTTTCTGTCAGCATCAGTCATTTCTATTTGGCAGGTAGGCTTAAAAACAAAAAGGAAGGAGAAAAAGCATGAAAGACAGTGCCCATGAGTTCTCTTTGCCCCCTTCCTAGCAAGCAGTTCTCTTTTCCTGCCTTCTGAGTCCATGTTGCAGGCGTTGGACCTAGAGCTTCCCTCCCTCTCCCATTTTGAGTCCATGAACAAGTCATGGATATATTACACTTATAAACGTTTCGTTCTAGACAGTTGTACTTACGAGTCAAATTACAAGACTTTCACTAAAATTGGAAACCTAGGAGTCTTTTTATATCTGAGCTCCTGCTTTAAAAAAAATTAAAGTGAAATATTTATGTAGTGCAATCTCTAGCTGCTGTAGGATGTACAGTTTAAGTGATCTATCTTTGTAATACTTTTCAGTGTTAGGATGGCCAGTTCTACTAGAATATTGAATGCAGTAGAAAATAAAATCAGCGTTGTATGGGCATGTACCACTTATATGCAAATTAAGGCATTTATAAATTATTTTTCATATGTACTGGGATGCAACTGTTTCGCAAACTATGGTCAAATATAGTGTCAAGAAACAGTCCTTTTGGGGGAAGAAAGTGAACTTTCACAGCTATCTCTGTACTACGGAATTAATTTGAACTGAACCGTAGACCCAAATATAAACTCAGAACCATAAATCTTCTAGAAGACATGGGAGGATGTCTTTGTGACCTCAGAGTATGCAAAGGTTTCTTGGATACCGCACAAAAAAGCACATCATAAACTTTAAAAATTGATTAATTGGATATCATCAAAATTAAACATTTTTGTTTACCAAAATATACCTTTGAGAAAATGAATAGACAAGTACCACCTGGGAGAATATTTGCAACACATATATCTGACAAAGGACTTAAAAATACAAAACACATAGAGAATTTGTACAAATCTATAAGAAAAAGACAACCCAATTAAAGACTCGAACAGGTATTGCACAAATTAAGATACATGAATGGCCAGTAAACTCAAAAAAGATGATCAGGATTGTCAGATGTCAGGGAAATACAAATTATAGCCACAATGAGATGCTATTTCACATCCACTGGAATAGCTGAAGTATAAAAGACTGCCAGTGCCAAATGTGGGGAAGGATATGGAGTACCTGGAATTCTCAGTCAATGGTGGGAGTATAAAAAGGTCTAACCACATTGGAGAAATGTTGGACAGTTTCTTACTTTTTTTTTTTTTTTTTTTTGCGGTACGTGGGCCTCTCACTGCTGTGGCCTCTCCCGCTGCGGAGCACAGGCTCCGGATACGCAGGCTCAGCGGCCATGGCTCACGGGCCCAGCCGCTCCGCGGCATGTGGAATCTTCCCGGACCGGGGCACGAACTCGTGTCCCCTGCGTCGCCAGGCGGACTCTCAACCACTGCGCCACCAGGGAAGCCCCGGTTTCTTACTACTTTAAACAGACATTATATGACCTAGCAGTTCCACTCCTAGGTATTTACCAATGAGAAATAATAATATATGCCTACAGAAAGAATTGCATAAAAATCTTTGTAGCAGGCTGATTCATAAAGCCAAATGCTAGAAACAATCCAAATGTCCGTGGAAAATGGATAAACAAATTCGTTTATAATGGAATACTACTCATCAACAAAAAACACTACTGATTTAAGCAACAATACTGGTGAATCTCAAAAACATGCTGAATGAAAGAAGCCTGTTGCAAAAAAAAAAACCCTTCTTCTATAATTTCATTTACATGAAATCCAAATACAGGCAAATCTAACCTATGGTGATAGACTTCAGATAGTGGATGGAGAGGGAGGTTGACAGGAAAGGGGCATGATGGAACTCCTGAGAGATGGAAATGACCTATGTCTTGTTTTGAATGGTGGTTACGCAACTGTATACAGTTGTCAGAACTCATGCACTAAACATTTAAGATCTGTGTATTATATCTCAATTTTGTTTAAAAAAAAAAAAGAAGAATCTGTCTTCCTCTGTCAAAACTTTTGCAGACAGACGAATAATCCAAGATGGGAGCCTAGAGAATGTGAGAAAAGTTATATGTGAGATTTCTTGGAAGAAGAAGAAGCAATTGGCTGCCTCCAATGTGTACAAATATGTCTGTGCTACCAGAATCCCTCAAAAGAATGTTAGAAAGGAGGACCTGGAGTCAACAACCTACTGAGGAAATGGAAAGCGCAGCTTTCGGGTGCGAGCAGATGCTAGAGACATCACTGAAAAGGCCATTTTAGAGTGAACAGATTTTGGTGAGGGGGGGGAGTGGGGAAAGGGGGGGTTGCCAGCAGTAAAGATGGCGACTTTCGTGCTTCACCTAGAGGGGAAGGTGGTACATGGGGATCCTTCCAAGGATACTTCAGGTGTTCCTCGGCTTGGGAGTTGACTGACCGAAAGACCAGTTAGTCAGTCTACCTTGAAGGTGGAGCTGAGGCATCCATCCTAAAGCCAGGGAAGCCGGATTGGTTTTAGGTGTCAGAACTGTCCCTTAGACGTGGTTTCTTAAGGCCAGGAATGTTGGGTTCCGTCCCAAGGAGGAGACCAGATCCATCTGGTCAACCTTCCTGACGGAGAAGGTGAATCCATTTATGTTCCCAGTTACCAGAGAGCATTGATCCTCCAAAGATTGCCTTTCGTCTGCATAAACAATGGGCTTTATATAACTTGATTCCCCTGCGGAATCCCTTAAAATGATCTCAAAGAGTATTCTTGACTTCTGAATGCTTTGACTGCTGCTGAAAAGCAAAAAGGACTTGATGGGGGATTCAGAGAGGGCATCAACATCAAAGAAACTTCTTCTTTTCCTGCAATGGTAGGAACAGCAGGAACCTAAGGCATTTCTTATCTCTTGTCCAGGTCCTGTCAAAAATCTCATCTGATCACAGTAGTAAAAGTGGTATGAACAGGGTGATTCTCCTGCGTTTTTGGAGTCAGGCTCTTGAAAACTGTTTTAGAGAAGTTTATCCTTAATCCGTTAAATAGAGGAGTATGTCATATTGCTATAATTGGAAGTTTGTTTTAGAAAAACTGGGAAGTATGACTTGAGTCCCTTAATAATCAGTGCCTCTGATTTTTCCTGAATGACAGAAATGTATATTGCATGTGATACAGACTGTTCCTTTGTACCCATAGCCCTCACAGTTTGAATACTTCTTATGTTGTGTGTTCTAAAGATGCAAAAATGTTGTGAGATGATGTCCATCAAATACTTGGGAGATTGACTCAGAAGGAAGCATCATATTCATGAACTGCCTTCATATGGTTATAGGCATTTCAAGATTCGTTTTGTCAGCCACAAAATTGGTCATATTTCAGCATCTGTAACTCCTGCACTTACTGATAGAAAGATGAAGATTCTGTGCAGTGAGTACTGGATTGGAGTGTTGGCATTTCTGACAGAACTGACAGTTTTTCACATTGACTGAGACATTAGGTAGACTTTGCTTTCTGGATTATATTTCACTTTATTATGGATTATAATCCATTCTTGCTAATTGTGCTAAACTGGGAGCAACTGCAAGAGAAATGAGAATAGTCCATGCTTTGCACCCGTCCCTCCCCCAGAGGACTTTTAGAAGGGCTCAGGTGGGAGCCACAAACTAGACAAAAAACTAAGGAGGTGGCAGTGGTAGAGCTGAATCAGGTGTCACTAAGGGTAACCATGAAGGTCTGGGATGATGGCCTTTAGGATAGTAGTTGCCAGTGTGCTGTTCTATTTTTGTGTAATTTCTTTTCCCCCTTAACATCACTCAGGGTTCAGTCTCAGTGGATTGGGAATGCTAAAGCAGGTTTTCCCTTGGAGAGTGTCCCCTTTAACATTTTAGACTCCTCCAGCTATTCAGGTTTTTTTTTCATGTCACTCATATTTATTTTGTCTATTAAAAATATTTTCAGGGCTTCCCTGGTGGTGCAGTGGTTGAGAGTCCGCCTGCCGATGCAGGGAACACAGATTCGTGCCCCGGTCCGGGAGGATCCCACATGCCGCGGAGCGGCTAGGCCCGTGAGCCATGGCCGCTGAGGCTGCGCGTCCGCAGCCTGTGCTCCGCAACGGGAGAGGCCACAACAGTGAGAGGCCCGGGTACCGCAAAAAAAAAAAAAAAAAAAAAATTTTCCCAGCATCATTTCATTCCAGGGAAACGAAGCAGTCTCCTCCACAATCGAACAAGATTAATGTGCAAACTTAGCACTTATCTACTTATGCTTTGCAATGATTTAAAGTTCTTATCCTATCGTTGAATTAAATATTCATGGTAAAAAAGAAAAGACAAGAAATAGAGTGGCGGCAGGGGTGAAATTCTAGGATGTACTTCAGAGACAGACCGCTGGCTGCTTGATTTCAGTTAATCTGGCTATTTTTCTTCATTACCCTTCAAAGTTCAGTTGAAAGGCCTTAGCTGAGGATTCTTTTGCTAAACACATTCTCTCAGATCAGTGTAAAAATGTATGCTATAGTTTTCCAGGAACCCAATACTCTGTTAGCTCCCATTTTATTTTACCTTCTTTTTGTTTGTGGTGGTAATAAGTATGAGACCAATGTAGCAGGAAACCATGGGGATAAGCTTTCTCTTTGGGTGAGCCTTTTCTATGGTAGTAATACCCTCAGAGATGCTCACATTCAGTCACGTTTGAGCTTGGGTGAAAATGGTCAACTCTACTTCCGAGTTATTCCCTTTATTCAGAATAAAAAGTAGAGGAAGCAAGTTTGGCAAGGAAGTATGGAAGAGATAACTTAATAACTCAGCCCAAAACTGCATAGCTTAAAACAACAGTAATTTATTTTTTCTCATGATTGTGTGGCACAGGAATTTGGACAGGGTTGGCAGCTCTACGTGCTGTCAGCTGAGGTAGGGCACTGGGCTGTATGCAGCTGGTGGCTGCGATGGGCTGGAAGGTTGTGAAGTTTCACTTTTAAGAGCCAGCGCCTCTTGCTTTGCTCTTATTCTTTCTTCTCCACCTGGGTAGCTTGGCCTTTCTCACAGGACATAGTCTCAAGGTAGTTGGACTTCGCTCACATGGAGGCTCGCTTCCAAGAGGCAAGGTGGAAGCTGCCAGGAACAGCATCACTTCCACCATGTTTTGTTGGTCAAGTTACATGCCAGCCCAGATCCTAGATGAAGCGAGACAAACTGCACCTCTTGATGG
Organism: Stenella coeruleoalba; assembly: GCF_951394435.1. Lineage (NCBI taxonomy): Eukaryota > Metazoa > Chordata > Mammalia > Artiodactyla > Delphinidae > Stenella > Stenella coeruleoalba. The sequence goes on along the minus strand of NC_137151.1, from coordinate 57,384,360 downwards.
GTGGAGTGGCACTTGAGTACAGGAAAGCGAGGAACTGATGGTGGCTGTTTGGAGATTATCTGTACAGTTATTTACCTATGTAACTTAAAGAGAAGGGACAATGTTAGAAAAATTGCTAATTTTATTTGTTCCAGTAAGGTGGACTGCTACGATGAAGATTATGAAAGCTTTCTTGACGGATTGTTTCATAGAGATGACTTTATAAATCCAATAATGTTGATCAAAACTCCTCCCCCACCCCTGCATCCCCCTTAATTTGTCAGTGCTCATTAAGTAATAACTTGACTGTGTGATGGAACGTTTATTTACACACTGTAACTAAAACCTCGGGATGCTGTAATGAATGAATTCTTGATTCTCAGGAAATTTGGACAAAGAAGTTCAACTTAGTCTAGATCTGAAAATAATTCCAGATTTCCCATTATTGTACTCCAATGGACCTTAACTCTTCTTGGTTTTCCTCCTACTTCTGGAGGAGTAGCGTATGTCCATTTGTTCACAGCCAGAGATGATCTTGAAAGTAAGTGCCTTTTTTAGAAGAAAAACTAAGGCTACAATTCTAATATTAAAATCCTCCCAAATATTAAGATTAGTCTACAGCTTGGTGAATGTTAAAATCTGTTCCCGTTGCACTCCAATTATTAGACAGTAAAATGTATTGCATGATTATTGTGTACTAAATATTCTGAAGAAAGGGTCATAGAATAGGCGTAAGAAGATTGATGTTCTCGTCACCTTTGGCAAGTCACTCAACCTGGAGCCTTTTTCTTTTAATCCCAGTTCTTTCTTTTATTTTTTATGATTTAAAAAAATTGAAGTATAGTTAATCTACAATATTGTGTTAGTTTCAGGTGTATATTATTTTTCAGATTCTTTTCCATTATAGGTTATTACGGTATACTGAATATAGTTCCCTGTGCTATATAGGAGGACCTTGTTGTTCATCTATTTCATATATAGTAGTGTGTATATGTTAATCCCAAACTCCTAATTTATCTCTCCCCCCCACCATCCCCACTATCCCCTTTGGTAACCATAAGTTTGTTTTCTATTTCTGTGAACCTATTTCTGTTCTGTAAATAAGTTGACTTATATCATTTTTTAAGGTCCACATATAAGTGATGTCACATGATATTTGTCTTCCTCTGTCTGACTTATTTCACTTAATATGATAATCTCTAGGTCCACCCATGTTGCTGCAAATGGCATTATTGCATTCTTTTTTAATGGCTGAGTAATATTCCATTGTGTATATATACCACATCTTCTTTATCCATTCACTTTTTGATGGACATTTAGGTTGCTTCCATGTCTTGGCTATTGTAAATAGTGCTGCAGTGAACATTGGGGTGCATGTATCTTTTAGAATTAGAGTTTTCTCCAGATATGTAAGGCTTTTTCTTAATCTGTAAAATGAGGAGAATAATTCCTACTCTGCCTTCCTCAGAGAGTGTGAGATTTAAATGAATAAGAGTATTCAGGGCCACACATAAGGTATGATAACTGGTGATAAAAGAAGTGTTGGGATACCAAAAAATGAGAAAGAACTCAATTTAGAAAATATATGTATATATATGTGTATTCCCTCCAAGGGGCTCAAGTCTCATTAGAGAGCATTTCCAGTAGAGTATCTAGTTAAAGCATAGAAATAGTTTAAGATAATCCCAATGATTTCCAGAGAGAGTTAGCAAGACCCTTTTTTTTTTTTTTTTTTCATTCTGTCTCACTCTTCTAGCTATGTAGAAAGTTTGGGTCAGGCTAAACTGCCCTAGCCAGAATACCAGTCCCTTGAAATGTTTAATTCCTTTTAAAAGCTGGGTAACATGGCAGAACATTAACTACGGGAATCAGGACTGGGCTTGTCCTTTCTGCCCTGACATTCTGTGATTTCTGCCCTTCCTTGACAGTACTTTTACTTATATATGGTTAAAGATCCTTTTCATGATCAATTTAATAAGGATTTTAAAAGTTCATCAGATAATCATCAGATAAAAATAATTCTAGATTCCTGCTGGCCATAAAATAGTTGCCACATTTAACTGATGGTATATAGGCATACTTCATTTTGTTGCACTTGGCTTTATTGCACTCTACAGATATTGTGCTTCTTACAACTCGAAGGTTTGTGGCACCTCTGCATCGAGCAAGCCAATTTTCCAACAGCGTTTTTCTCACTTCGTGTCTCTGTGTCACATTTTGGTAATTCTTGCAATATTTCTAACTTTTTCATTATTATTATATTTGTTATGGTGACCTGTGATGTGTGATCTTTGATGTTATAATTGTTTTGGGGCACCAAGAACCATGCCGAACTTATTCGTGTGTGTGATCTGCCTGCCCCACCAAGATAAAACAATAACCTGAGATAAAACAATTTTGAAATTAGGCCAATGAATAACCCTGCAATGACCTCTAAGTGTTCAAGTGAAAGAAAGTGTCACACATCTCTTATATTAAGTCAAAAACTGGAAATGATTAAGCTTAGTGAGGAAGGCATGTCATAAGCCAAGATAGGGCGAAAGTTGGCCTCTTGTGCCAAACAGCCACATTGTGAATGTAAAGGAAAAGTTCTTGAAGGAAATTAAAAGTGCTACTGCAGTTAACACATAGATGGTAAGAAAGCAAACATCCTTATTGCAGATATAGTGAAAGTTTTAGTGGTCTGGACAGAAGATCAAACCAGCAGCACCATTCCCTTAAGCCAAAGACTAATGCAGAGCAAGGCTAACTCTCTTCAATTCTGTGAAGGCTGAGAGAGGTAAGGAAGCTGCTGAAGAAAATTTGAAGCTGGCGGAGGTTGTTTCATGAGGTTGAAGGAAAGAAGCCGTCTCCATAACATCAAAGTGCAAGGTGAAGCAGAAAGTACTAATGTCGAAGTTGTAGCAAGTTATCCAGAAGGTCTAGCTAAGATAATTAATGAAGACGGCTACACTAAACAGATTTTTCAATGTACACAAAACAGCCTTTTATTGGAAAAAGATGCCATCTAGGACTTTCATAGCTAGAGAGGAGAAGTCAATGCCTGGCTTCAAAGCTTCAAAAGACAGCCTGACTCTGTTGTTAGGAGCTAATGCAGCTGGTGATTTTAAGTTGAAGCCAGTGCTCATTTACCATTTTGAAAATGCTCTCATAAGAATTATGCTGTATCTACTCTGCATATGCTCTATAAATGGAACAACAAAGCCTGGATGACAGCACATCTGTTTAAAACATGGTCTACTGAATATTTTAAGCCCACTGTTGAGACCTACTGCTCAGAAGAAAAGACTCCTTTCAAAGTAGTACTACTCATTGACAGTGTCCCTGTCACCCAAGAGCTCTGATGGAGATGTACAATGAAGTTAATGTTGTTTTCATGCCTGCTAGCACAACATCCATTCTGTAGCCCATGGATCAAGGAGTAATTACTTAAGAAAAACATTTTGTAAGGCTATAGCTGCCATAGTGATTTTTCTGATGGTTATGGGCAAAGTCAATTGAAAACCTTCTGGAAAGGATTCATCATTCTAGCTACCATTAAGAACATTTGTGGTTCATGGGAAGAGGTCAAAATATCCACGTTAACAGGAGGTTGGAAAAAGTTGATTCCAACTCTCATGGGTGACTTGGAGGGGCTCAAGACCTCAGTAGAGGAAGTAACTGCAAATGTGGTAGAAGTAGAAAGAAAACCAGAAGTGGAGCCTGAAGATGTGTCTGAATTGCTGCAATCCCATGATAAAATTTTAATTGATAAAGAGTTGTTTCTTATGGATGAGCAAGGAAAGTGGTTTCTTGAGATGGAATCTACTCCTGGTGAAGATGCTATAAAGATTGTTGAAACGACAACAGAGAATTTAGAATATTACTATTTGATAAAGCAGCAGGGTTTGGGAGGGTTGACTCCCATTTTGGAGGAAGTTCTACTATGGGTAAAGTGCTATCAAACAGCATTGCATGCTATAGAGAAGTCCTTTGTGAAAGGAAGAGCCAACTAATGTGGCAAACTTCATTGTTATCTTATTTTAAGAAATTGCCACAGTCACCCCAACCTTCAGCAACCACCACCCTGATCAGTCAGCAACCATCAACATCGAGGCAAGACCCTCCACCAGCAAAAAGATTATGACTCACTGAAGGCTCAGACGATGGTTAGCATTTGTTAGCAATGGAGCGTTTTTAGTTCTTTTTTTTTTTTTTTTTTTGCGGTACGCGGGCCTCATTGTTGTGGCCTCTCCCGTTGTGGAGCACAGGCTCCGGATGCGCAGGCTCAGCGGCCATGGCTCACGGGCCCAGCCGCTCCGCGGCATGTGGGATCTTCCCGGACCGGGGCACGAACCCGTGTTCCCTGCATCGGCAGGCGGACTCTCAACCACTGCACCACCAGGGAAGCCCAATGGAGCGTTTTTAAAATAAGGTATGTACATTGGTGTTTTAGACATAATGATTTTGCACATTTAATAGACTACTGGATAGTGTAAATATAACCTTTATATGCACTGGAATATTTGCTTTATTGTGGTGGGCTGGAGCCAAACTTGCAGTATCTCCAAGGTACGCGTATACAATAGTTTGCTGCTTCTTTTTTCAGGGATCCAGTAAATTATAGGCCTGTGCTGTCGAATATGGTAGCCACTAGCCACATGGGACTATTTCCATTTAAATTTAAGTTAATTAAAATAAAAAATTCAGCTCCTCAGTCAACACTCAGCCGTATTTCAAGTGCTCACCAGCTACCGTATTGGACAGTACAGATGTAAAACATTTTCATCATTACAGAAGATTCTAATGGATGGCTCTATTAGAGACTATTTTCTAACCCATTTGTTGCTGTTTTTTCTTCCTGCTATCTCCCTCAAAGTCTTGCTCTTTCATGCTTGTTTGTTTCGAATGAGCAATGGGAAAAAAAGAGATCAAACTCCTGTCCAATGTTTCTGTGTTTTAGTAGTGTTGATGAAATAGCTGGTAACTGAATGAGCTGAAACTATTGACTAGAGTAAGATTTTAGAAATACCTTTGAATTTAATTTATATGTAGCACCCAAAGAAGTGGTATAGAGGTGGCTATATTTGGTTTTTAAATGGACTAGTATCATGTCTTTGCTAAACACTTCTCATGAGCTAGTGACTACACTTTTCCTATTAAGTGTTGTTTCATTACCTGTAAAAATTTTGTTTTATTACAGACTCCTTCAGTAAGTGAAAATTAGGCCACTATGCTCATATCTAGGCCATTTCTCAGTTTAAACAAAATTTCTGATCCGAGATATGTTCGGATATTGATATATGCCAGTTAAAATATTGACTTTAAACAAAGAGGTCATAAAAAATATGTGATTAAAATGATTAGGAGTTGAATCCTTATCATATAACACAAAGTAAATGAGGGTTGCATAATTCTGTACTTAAGAGGTGCAGCTCCATTGCACAGGCATGTTCCTGGATATTCCAGACTGCTTTTAAATTATAGTGCTTCATGTTGAGAGATTGATATTAAAATATACTTGGGAATTAAAATTCACTTATGATGAATAGTTGTTTAAAAAGCTTTAAGATAACACCGTGGAGGGCTTCCCTGGTGGCGCAGTGGTTGAGAGTCCGCCTGCCGATGCAGGGGACTCGGGTTTGTGCCGCGGTCTGGGAAGATCCCACATGCCGCGGAGTGGCTGGGCCCATGAGCCATGGCCGCTGAGCCTGCGTGTCCGGAGCCTGTGCTCTGCAATGGGAGAGGCCACAACAGGGAGAGGCCCGCGTACTGCAAAAAAAAAAAAAAAAAAGATAACACCATGGAGACATGGTGTTAAAAAAGAAGTCTTCAAAACGAAGCCACATTTCTTCGGATCAGAACCAGAAACATTTGTGTAAGCAGTATATTTACCAAATGGATCTCCAGTAATGGAAGCCCATTTTTCACTTTAACATGGATGTAATTTATGCAAAGACAGGCAACAAAATTATATCTTCTTGTTGCTTAATGTTTCCTACATGGACCAAATTTCGGTCGTTTTTTTATTGTGAAACCAAAAATAAAGTTTGCTGCTGAAAACTTGACTTCTGTGAACAGGCTCGTTTCAAGCATATTTTCCTATCTTCATATCCAGACCAGTGAGAATAGGTACTTACCCAGGAGATTCAGTCAGTTAGCCCGTAGCCATGAACCCCAGAAGGGAAGAGTAGTTTATCGCTCATCTAGTTGGACTTCCTACATGATGTGAATTGCTTGAGGATCGGGCAATGAGGGTGATGTCCCGGGTGTGAACCGGCTTTGTTCTAGGCAGCTGGGCAGGCTCCTTAGTAGCATATCTTTCCAGAATTCCAAATCATTAAATGAGATGCTTGTTTCCCAGTCGCTGTGTCATGACACACCAGTGAGTCACAAAAATTTCCCTGCAGTGTTGCAGCAAACCTAGCTTTCCCCAAAGCTCTGCTTCCTTCTTGGACACATTGCTACCAGGCTACCAGCATGGCCTGCACATTCTGTCCCCAGTCCCAAGGGTTTTACATTCTTTATGTCTGGATTTAGCTAAAGTCTTTTCTTGGCTAGGGTTGGTTTGCAGTTCCTAATCTGAATTCCTCCACCCATGCCAAGCTGTTTTTGCAAGGGGTTAAGCCAGTCTCTACACATAGGTCTAACAGTTTATCGTTCAAAATGACATTTCTTTGAGTTACTCATTGCCAGTGTCCTATGAAACCACCATTTCTTTTATTTCCTAGAACTGGGAAGGAATTTGAGACATCAGGTGAAAAGGAAGAGGGCAGAAAGAAAATTGTGGGGATGACAAACGCTTGTGAACTTGACTGTTTCTTATGGGCCAGAAAAACATTTGTGTCAGCCTTGCCCATTCTTAGAAGCCCTTTCAGAATGTTTTCCTCAAAGTTTTCTGTGGCCACTATGTGGTCAGTCTCCTTCTCCCTGTTCTCCTACTGTGTATTGTTTAGATCTCCGCCATATTGCTACTGATCAGGTTCTGCTTTGTCACTTGGTCATTTGTGCATGTCTCTTATTGAAATAGTCACATTCTTCTTTTTATCTTCAGAAGCATCTATAATATGGTATGATATAATATAGTATAATATACAACATAAAATAACAATATATAAGTTTATACATAGATATATATTTTTTAAGTTCCTTAAATATAACAGATTCCTATTCAATACATAGTATTGAGTACTTACTCTACGTTGTACAAGACACACTGGTGAAAAAACAATGAACAAAACAGGTATGACCCCTTCTCTCAAGGAGCTTCCATCAGAGCATGGACATTAAATAATAATTTAAATTGCAACTTGATGAGTCCAGAAAAGGAGATGTACAGTGTGCTCTATGTAAGATGATGTAACAGGAGGGCCTAGCCTCTTCCGGGGGTTGCAAGGGGGGATTTTCTGGTAGAAGTGCCTTGTGTGTTGTAAGCTGACACTTGAAGGATAAGTGGGAGTTAACCAGGCAGAGGTAGAGGAAGAGCATTCCATGCAGAGGGAACAGCATGTGTAAAGCACGTTGCTGGATAGGTTGCCTTGCAGATGTGAAGAACTGAAAGACCAGTGTACCTGGAACATAGTGGGTGAGGAAGAGAGTGGTGCTAGAGGGGTGGATAGGTATCAAATCTTGCAAGTATTTGTGGGCCATGTGTGGAGGGTTTGGTTCTTTACCCTAAAATCAAGAAATCACCACTGAAGGGTATAAAGCAGAAGATGCTTAATCCACATATTTATTCAGTTAAATCCTAACAGCCTTCAGCTTTCGGAACTTACACTGGCACTCGTTGTTCTCATTTGCACTTTTACTATCTGGAGAAAAGAGGAAGTAGTATGACATACAGGTAATTGGAACCTCTCTACCAAAAGATAATAAGATGCCTCCTCAAAAAGAAAGAACTACCAGTCTGGATCTAAAGCTTTTGAAATTTGAATTTTATTCTATCTTAGACGTGGACCACTCAGTTTATTCTGAAAACCTGATTTCTAGCAATCATCTTCTTCCCAGTTTATTCTTGGACTCTTGTCTCAGTGAATTAGACCATTCTTGAGTCCTGAGACCGTTCCCCCTGCCGCAATCCCCTGCCCCACCCTGCCCAAACACTTAGCCATTGAAGGGAAAAATCTCGACGGTTTTTCTCTTGCTGGAGCCGTGTGTCCATATCAATTATAAGCAGTCTCATGGAAAGCTTGGAGGAAGGAAAGGAAGGGAAGAGGCATCAAAGGACCTGGGGCTAGGCGCCCAATCATTATTTTGCTGAACTGGAGCTCAAACAGATAGGAGAGTTGCAAAATTTGTGAATGCAGTGAGAATAAGGAAGGCAAGAACTTTTACTTTTTTTTTTTTTTTTTGGAGGTATAATTGACCTACAGCACTATGTTAGTTCCAGGTACACAACACAGTGATTCAGTAATTCTATACATGACAAAATGATCACCACAGAAGGCAAGAATTTTTAATGCGTGTTCTCAAATTTTAAAATCCAGCTTATTATATTGCTTGAAGATGCCAGTACTTTGTGCATAGAACCTTTAAATGATTAACGGTTCTTAAACATCACAACAAAGCTAGAGGTGTGCATAAAGAGGCATAGGTTCCGAAAGGTTATTTTTTGCTTTTTGAATCCTTAAGACTAGTAGAAATGAAAAAAAAAAAAGTTCAGATTAATCAGTTCTTACTAAAAAGAAGCACTGGAGAGAGTAGTTTTTAGTCAATTGCTTGATTATTTGATGATCACTACTAGATACAAAATAGAAAAATAGAGATACAGTGTTTTCTTATGAGAAACATATCTCTGAAATAATTTTGTATTTGCTTTTAAGCACTCTCAACTCTTGGACAGAGTATTTCACCTCTGACCCAGTTTCCCACTGCATGGTAGGGCTATAGGAGCCTATGGACGTGAAAGGGCTTTTAAAAACTATAGAGCACATACAAATGTATATACTAGTATTATTGTTCCAGTTATCTATTACTGAGGAACAAACCATCCTAAACTTAAAACAATGATTTATTATTTTGCACAATACCCTGGGTTGGCTGGGGCTCCAGGTGACTTTGGGTCACTCATGCAGCTGCATGCAGTTGGGAACTGAGCTGTGGATAGAAGGTCTAAGATGAGTGCATTCACATGCCCCCCAGGTGTCTGGCTCTTGGCTGGAGTGCCTCTGTGCCCTTCACCTGGCTTCCCATTCTGCAAGACCTCTCTCTCCACGTGGTCTCTCTACCTGGGTGCAGACCAGCCCAGACTTCTTTACGTGGCATTTTGGCTGAAGTCTTCTTAAGTTACTCAGCAATGCTTTTACATTCTTCTGGTCCATTACAGGGCCAACCCACATTCAGTGGGAGGAAAAATAGATTCCAACTCTTGACCGAGCAGAGCAAACTCACATTGGGAAAGCATACACAGACTGGGAGGGATTGTGGCAGCCATCTTTGGAAAATTCTATGACAATTATTAGGTAAAGCTTGATAAGTTAAAATATTCTACTCTCAATGAGTAAGCACTTAGAAACAAACTCTTGACCTACACTACTTCCAGAGATTAAAAAAATTTGTCATTTTTAATATGTATGCATAATAACCATCAAATATATTCACAGTAGTTACTCTAGTTGAAGGGGAAAATGTGTCCCCTAAAAACCCAATTCCTGATTTAGTCTCATTGTTTAATAACAAAGAAATATACTACAATCATACTTTTTATTGTTTCAGAAGTTAAACGCACTCTACCCGTTTACTGATACAAAGGGAATTTGGATCTCCCTCTAGTGGCAATAGGTTTTCTTTTCTTTTTTTTCAGAGCTTGCTTGAAACAGTAAGATGGCTGACATATATAACAGAACACAGTTTCAAAAATGACTGGTTTTCACCGAGATGGATGCTTTCTCCTGTGTGAGTTATGGTAGATTCTTTCATTTCTTATGAGAAATGTTCACCTTCCTAAGAAACAATCATCATATTATATGACAAAAAAAATTGAAAGGAGACTTCCTGTTAACTTTTAAAGTATAAAAACTGTTCCCGTCAATCAAGGTCTTAAGTGAAAATGATTATATTTTGACAACTAAAATAGCTTGATCCTTCACTGAAAAAATAAATTGGATTTTTAGTTTTTGTCTGAAGAATTATTTTTGGAGCCGATAAATGTATTTAATTGCAAAAATCTTTAGAAAGAGAGCAATAGGTAGTTATTGAAATGTGAAGCTTGAGAAACACTAATAGCCAAACCAAAAATAAATGAATAAAAATAAAAATAGAAGTGCCAAAGCCTTATGCTTTCCTCTAAAAAAAAGTTCAAGTTCGGATAGCTATCTCTATCATTGTATAAAAGGAAGCACCACGTCAAAGGGTGGGAATAGAAAAACAGCGACAGCGGAATTTGTAAATGAGGCTTTCCTATCCTCACCCCACCACCCAGGAGAGTTAATAATGTTCATTAAGTTAGTCTCTTATCTGTCCATTTACAGGCAGAGCTATTCTGATTCTTTAAGAAAGGACATTTTCTGTAATGCTATCAGAAAAGACATTCTTACAAAATGCTGTTTTCTCAACTATTTGCTGAAGCTGATCCAAGTTACTTATACTGCATTGTCTTGTGTGGCAGGCTGAAGCCCTCATCCCTCTCTTCTCCTTCCCACAAAGATAGCAGGATGGACAGGGATGGTAGGTAAGAATCCAGAGATTTTTTTTTTTCTTTTTTAATTTCCAGAAAGTAGAACCTAGGATTATCAGAAGAATTCCAGGATATTTTTTGTTTGGGAGTAAACTATGAACCAGTAAGGTTTCATGAAAATAATTAAACCATCCAATGAAAATTTAGTGTTTCGTTCCAATACCTCTTTTCAGTTCAATGTGTATAGCCAAGTATGTGTCTCTTGTGGTCTCGATTACATCCGGTGTTTTTAGCTGGCAGCATTTCCTCTGTTGAGGCCCCACTTGATTTGCCAGGCTTCATTTCTGTGAATATAAAGAGAGAAAACCAAGTTGTATGAAAGAGTGAAATTTAAGAAAAAATTAAGTGTTAGGATAACATTGATTTTTGAAACAAAAAATGAGACACTAAATCTGTTATAAACAAACTGGTCCTCTGATTATGAAAAATATATAGGCTACAAAAGTACTTGGAAAGTCTTATAGCCATCTTTTAACCACCCTGTATGTTTTCTTTTGAATATTTATAAAAACCTAATTCAACTAACAAACAGAGACCAAAGAAGCCCCTCCTATGTAGTTAGTTGCACACATCTGGAATAATGAAAGTGAATTTGCAATTCTTAAAATGGTGTTTTCTTCCAGTTCTCATAGAAGTGTTTTTGGAGCAGTGGTCTATACTAACAGCTGTATTCAATCTTGAGTAAAAGTCACTTCCTGAAGAGAATGAAATTCAACTTAACATTCGAGCTTGCCCAGAACGTAATCCTGTGGGGCGGGTGTACTATGTGATTATGAAACTGGACGTGGGCACCCTGCTGAGGTGATTTCTTGTAAATGGTACCCAACAGAAACCGTTAATCAGTGCCAGTGCTTTTAACTGAAGATTTAATCATCTAAAAGCATTGCTTATTCATTGTCAATTAAGACAAAACCATCTTAATTTTCAAGAATTTTATTCTTCGGTGTTTTGAAAATATAATTCCCTTCTGAAATTATATTTATATGGAATCTATCTTTATCTATCTACACATACTCATATATATAGATATGCATACCTACATATGTTTATATATATTTAGACTTCTCAGGTTTTTTAAATTGCTGTGTCATACTTGCGTTTCAGGCAAAGTTTATTTTTGATTTTTAAAATTCATTCATTCATTCACTTACTGTAGTGAACCTAATTTAAATAGAATTTTTGTTCCTGGCCTCATTAGTTGATTACATATATAGATATGAGAGGTACAGTTTTAGCTATTTAATATTGAGTTTAAAAATATCTTTTAGTAGGTAGTACTGACTTTTACTCTCCTAAATATTGTACTTATTTAAAAGAAAGAAAATGTTGTATAACTTGGATATTGCTAAATCCTAATGGAATCATGGTTTAGATGGAAAAGTTTTTACTGAATCAGTTGTTTTCTTTATGGATCACTCTTTTGTTGTCTATACAACGAATGCATAGTTTTCAATCAAGACTACCAAATTGAAATAAAGTCTAACACATTAAGCCAGAATTAACAAACAAACATATATAAAAATTCCAGCCTTCTCAATTTGTAGAAATCAAAACCATTTCCCGTTTTACTTTGGTAACAAAGAAGGAGCTAGGCTTTTTTCATTCCTTGACGAAATCTCTGAGTTGCTTTGAAGACCTTTGTTTATAGTGGCTTAGTGCATTCTTTTCTTCTTGACATGCTCCCCTCCCTCCAGTGAGATACTAATTAAAGAGAGGCCACTGTGACCCTAGATTGTTTAAAAGTCACCAGGAATGAGGCAGCAGCACAAATCTGGACAGGAAGTGCTCATTCCTAAAATACAACACAACCCTTAAGACCATCTTATCAAAAATCTGTTGGCTTCTAATAGCAAAAGAAAAAAAAAAATGCTTCCTTTGATTTAAAACATACACATTTAAAACCAAAATAGAATCTCTAAAACTTACTTAGACAAGACATCGTATATACAGTTTTTAGAAGAATTTGCAAAAAATAACATTATCTCTTATATATTAGATGATAGTTTAGTTTAGAGACATTGAAATAGATAAACATTAAAAACATATTTTGAGGGCTTCCCTGGTGGCGCAGTGGTTGAGAGTCCACCTGCCGATGCAGGTGACACGGGTTCGTGCCCCGGTCCGGGAAGATCCCACATGCCGCGGAGCAGCTGGGCCCGTGAGCCATGGCCGCTGAGCCTGCGCGTCCGGAGCCTGTGCTCCGCAACGCGAGAGGCCACAACAGTGAGAGGCCCGCGTACAGCAAAAAAAAAAAAAAAAAACAAAAAACATACTTTGAGTTTGATGGCGAATAGTCTAATTTGTATGTGGGGTTTTTGTGTGGGGGGTGGGGAGAGGAGCCTATATCTTGTCATTCCTTTGAAAGAATTTGAGACAGCTCAGATTGTATATGCTTGGCTTTCTCATATGCAGCAAGTGGCAACACTTTAATTGGGATGATAAGAAAGATGAATATAGTACCAGCTGATCATGTAGGCAATTTGTTAATACTAAATGATTTGAAAGAAATGGAAATAATTTAGTAACTTAAATAAGCAGGCGGTACTGCCTGACATCAAATTATTTCCCTCTTGAAATGACTTGCTGTTGTTAAGTGCTAACTTTCAAGAAGAGTTTCTTATACAACTGTTAGTATTTGTTTAGCAAGATGCTTTTGATTGCACGTAATAGAGACCCACTACCGTTTGTGTTCATTAATGGGAGTGGGATTGTTCTGAGAATATATAGGGGAATCAGAATCTCTGTTATGAGACCAGACCTCAAGGGAACCCAGGAAAGCTGCCTTACCAGGCCTGGGGATTGGCAGGACCATAGTGGCCATGGGCCTTGTGGAGGCCAACTGGATGATTGTTCTCAGTTCAAGGCACAAATTAAACAGCAGGAGTTTTGAATTTTCCCTCTTGAGCTTCCATCATCTCTGTCTCCCAGTTGCTCTTTGTTTAGCTGCTGAGTCTAGCTCCTTTGTTTCTTGCTATCTACTGGCAGCTCATTCCTCCACTCCTGTGAGTCTCAGTGTTGAGAATCCTTGCCCTGTGAGTCACTATTACAAGTGATGATTCCTCTGTCTCATTGTTTCTGTGTCTTCCCAACTTCAGCTTAGTCATGGCCCCTCAGCTGCCTCCTGGCCTCCCTCTCTGTGCACAGTACCTGACTGTTTGACTACAGTAGGCTCTCTGTAAGTATTGGTTGAATGAATAGATGAGGACTGTTAGGGAATTACCATCACCTTCTCTTTTAATCAAACTTTTAAGGAACTAATAAGATAGAAAATAACTAAAAGGCAGGTGGAAGAGAAAGGTTATTTTGAGAATTTTTAGAGACCTGATTGCGTTAAAAAGAATTCACTGTAGTAGTAGTAAGAAATTATTTGTTTATGCAGGCACTGAAGAAGTGAATGTGTTTAAACTTGAAAGTCCAGACTATCCCATTGAAAGAAAGAAGTACCTTTAAAAATCTCCCACTTCATGCTGCACATTCAAGCAGCTATAGGTACTATCGGGAATGGAGATAATTTAACTTCAGGTGTCAGGAAATGAAGTACTCATTTTTTGACCATATTCCACCCAGGAACCAAGATTAAGGTCTCTAATGTAGGTCTGAAGGCTTCTTTTGGCCTTCAGATCTGAATCTTTATTATTTGTCTGTGAAGAGACGATCAATTCCTGATTTTCTCAAGGCAACCGTCCCCTTTTATGCTTGTTTTTTAAGTCCTCTACCTTCCAATAGCTGCTCATCTTTTAGCTTTTGGTTGCTCAGGGTAAAAAAATAAACACCAGGACAGAGTTCTCAATTCTTTATTTCTTTGCTTGCTTTTTTTTTTAAATATGAAATTGAGGTTCTGAAGTTTATTTTATAAAATCTTTCCTAGATTTTGCCATTTGTATAATAGTATATGAGTAGATGGTAGGCATAATTAGACCCAAATGGGTAATTATGTTTTTCATTTAAAAGTTTTCCTCTAACAACTGGGTTGAAGAAGAACCTGAAGAGCAGCTTAAGATTCAATAAAATAAATTTAAAAAGAAAAAAAAAGATTCAGTTGCTCAGCTTTCCCTGTTAGAGCGTGGCTATCCAAAGTTGCCAGTTAATGGGGCTTTCATTCCTCCTGCACTTTGGAAATGATCAGCATTCCCAAACACATTTGAGAGTATTTTCCCTCATTAGAGAATAAGTGCTTTTCAGATTCTGAGGACTTTCTGTGTGAAAACAAAAACAAAATAGATGATAAAAGTGCTACATGAGTATAGGGGAAATTTTCTCTTTAATTTTATGAAAATGATATATTTTTCTTGGACTCATATGCCAATACATTTAAAATAACTTTTGTTTGTGGAGTTGCAACTGTGTGCAAGGCATTGAGCTAGACCCCTAGCTTTTAACAAGCGTACATATTCCAGTGAAATGCACAGATGGATATAACCAAAGTACACTACAAGTGGCCATAGTAGGGAGCATATAGATTTCAGTGGTAACGAGAGAGAGAGAGAGAGAGAGAGAGAGAGAGAGAGAGAGAGAGAGAGAGAGAGAGAAGAGAGAGAGAGAGAGGGGGGGGGGGTTGGGGAGGGAGAGAGGGAGAGTGGGAGAGAGGGAAAGTGAGCACAGTGAATGCTGAGCAGGGAAGCAGAGGCTCGAGGCAGTTTGGACTATGGGTCTGGATCCCTGGAGAAAGAAAGAAGAATGCCAAGAAGAAATATATATGTTTGAGAAAGAACTGAGGAAAGTTCCTATAAATAATGTCAGATGATCTCTATGTTATCATTTAGCAGTGAAGAGTGAGATTTAGAGTTTCAGGGAAAAAAAAATAAAGGTTTGGAATTAATTCTGGGGAGGATGGGATAAGGAGCCCCTTGGAAATGAGTAAAGTGAACATTAAGCTTAAGTGATTTTTTGGTGAAGCCAATGAGCATGGTTATGATTTGTAGTCATTAGCAATGCAAGAGGAGGAACAGGAAAGTCTGATGGTGGAAAGTGCTTGTCTGTAAGACAGGACGAAAGGCTGTGGATACTGGATACTGGAAAGAACAAACTTGGTGTCCCTGATTCGGGGCTCTAGATTAGTTAGGAAGTGAACTGTGGGGAGGAGGTGCTGTTGATAATGGTGGTGATGGTGTGGCCTGATGGAACAGAGGAATGGAAGGATAAAGAGAATGAAGGCGAAGCTTACATTTTCACATCTGGAATGGGAAGAATAATGGCGGTGTGGGGATTAATGAAACAATGCCTATAAAGTACTTATAACAATGTCTGGCATATATTATGCACTCAAAAATGCTCATACTCTTATCTTTATTAATGAGTGCAGAAGTGATGGAAGAATGGGCATTTCAGGACTTGATGGCATGTAATGGTGTTAGTCATTGAAGTCAGACAAATATGCAAGTTTTCTTGAAGTGGAGTTCAAGGACCTACCTCTAAGGTTGGGGTTTTAGGTTACATGATATCACCTAGGAAAAGCTCTTAGCTATGTGCAAAATGATCTTTCTGTTGAAGGTAAATAAATGATAATAACTGATCTTTGTAATTTAACAAACTGAACTGTCTTATTTTCTTCTTCCCAAAACTCCATAATGGAGGTATTGTTACCTTTTCCCTTTTTACAGTTAAACAGATTTAGCTGAAGATTGCTAAGTTATCAAGTGGTAGAATTGTCTTTCAGACCTGGAAGTTTTTATTGAAAGCCCCTGCCTTGTCCTCTACTCCATACGATAAATGGCAATGACCATCTGTAGGTGATATAACGAGATAGAGAGCATTTCTAGGGCTGTACTGTTTAGCACTGAAGAGGAACAAGGAAGAGGCAGGTGCCTCTTGGTGTGGGGAAGACAGAAGAATCAACCATTGGAGTTTCACAAGAAGTCGTGTCATGAGGAGAAAGTAATTTTCAGCTGTGTTAGTCATTCTAAAATACATTTTGGTACCATGTTGGGTTTTAATAAAATACATCCTTACCTGGAAGACATTTCATCTGTCCCAAGCCCTCTTAGATCAGAGGCTGTAATTTTTATGTATCTTATAGTAAACCATTTTTTACTAGCAAAGCATTATATTCTATAATATATGTTATATAGACATATCTTTTATATCTATATAAATAGAGCTGAAGTTAAATGTGTATTTTTTTCTGGGTTCCTGTAACTACTGTCTGGTTCATTCTTTATAACAGTGTTTTTCAGATAAGGATGGGAGTGTGTGTCCTCCTCATTTCTGACCTAGAATCGTGTGTAGAAGTAAGCCGCAATGACTGATGGGAATATATAGTATTCCTCAGGTATGCTGGACTGGAAAAGAGACTGAGAACAGCTGATTTACGGTGAAGCAGGCCAATAAGTTCTTGCTGAGCTCTTACAGGATGCCTTTCGATGTAGTAAATAGTGGAGAGTACATGGTAAATCTTGGCCATGGTTTCATCAGTAGAGGAGTTTACAATGTAAAGACATTAGGTTGACCTAATTTAGGCATTAATACAGTCCTTAGAAAATGTAGTGAGAGGTCTTGGAAAATAGATGAAAGTAGGAAAAACTCAGAGGGGGTGGACCATGAGTTGTGATTTCAACAGAGTAAACAGAGGGAGGGATGAATGTGGTTTGGCTGATGGAAAAACAGAGGCTGTTTCCTGGCAAAACTCAGAGCCAGAAAAGAGTGAGTTCATCTGTAGCCAAAACACAAGTAGTAGCCGGAAGAGAGGTAAAGGGGGAAAGGAGTTAGAAAGAGTGCTTTACAAGTGATGTTCAGAAATTTGCACTTGATGTGGGAGTTTTAGAAGCACGGTGATACGGCCAAAGAAGTCATAACAAATTATTTTAGAAGCAATGTACACAACAATTTGGAATAAATAAGGACCTGGTTAGAGGGGAGAAACAGAAGAGGTTCCAGCAGTTCTAGTTTAAGGAAACTAATACATAAAAGATATGGAAAAAGAAGAGTCAGTAAGGAACATAGGAGGTGCTGCTAATTTAGAAATAGTGCATTTTCACTGTCGATTGTAGAAATTGGCTAAATCCTATGTTTAATCACTTGAAATTATATAGCATTTTCCAACAGATTTGCTGTCACCCTTGTACTGTTCAGACTGTAGCCTCATATCTCAACTATTTAAATGTTTTTCTTTTTTTAGAAGAAAAGAATAAAATGGACAAAGTAGTTATTTAGAAGAAAACTTTCTAGATGTTGGAGCACCAAGAATCAATTTGCCTTGGTTTCTGGAATCCTCTGAAAATCAACCTCACAAGGCTTTTAGTACCCAGTATCATTTAAAAATTCTTAATTATGAAAATTTTCATATATACACTAAAGTAGAAAGAAGTAGCTTCAACAATTATGAACAATTTTCCCATTCTTATGTACTGATAGAATTTTTTTTAAGTGTTATGTGATGGAATGAAACAATCTATATGATTTTCAGTTACAAGAGTTTGTACATCTAGTTTTTAAAAAATATGGTAATAATCAAAACTTAAATTACGATTTTTTTTAAATAAAGGAGACAGATACAGAGATGGGAAAAAGTTTCTACAATGATTTGCAATATTTTGTAGCCTTCTTTACCTAAATGATA